>NC_092424.1:36441166-36676166 GCF_036169615.1 Heliangelus exortis
TCACGCGTGGGGCGGAGCTGCCGCCGCCGCCGAGGTCTAGCCTGGCTTCGGCTGCTCAACTCCGGGCCGGGCTTGTGCTTTGTGTGTGACAGCCAGCAAACCTTCCCCGTCCCTTTAATGCTTGTGGAAATAACTGCGTGCCTGTGTGGCAGCTGCTGCTAAAGCCCCAACTAACTCTTTTGGAAGAGCAGGGGGGAAAAAGAGTGAAAGGCAAAAGAAAGACTGTTCTTTTTTTTTCTCTTTTTTTTTTTTCTTTTTTTTTTTTTCCCTCTTTTTTCCTTTGGTGCCATTTTGGATGTCATCTGTTACCTTGGTGACTGTGCTCAGCCCCCAAAGCCCCTGGATTGTTAGGGAAAAAAAAAAAAAAAAAAAAAAAGCATGCTATTTCTGCACCGTCATTTATCACTGTCACCGCATAATGATTCCCCTCGCAGCTCCTTATTGATGTTTGTAATTGCATTATCTCATAAAGGGAGGGGGTGGCGGGCCGGGATGATCAATGGAGCCGCGCCGTGCATGCCGGGGTCAGGGGCTGCGGGAGGCGGCGGGCCCCCCCCCCTCCCCGGTTCCCCCCCGCCGGTCCCCGCCTGGCAGACAACAAGTCCCGGGCACCACCCGGAGCGAGGCCCCGGCAGCCGGCGTGCAGGGCAAGGGCAGCTCCGGGCGGAGCCGTCCCTTGGGACACCCCAGTTTGGGGACGGGGTTGAAGAAGACAAAAAAAAAAAAAAAAAAAAAAGTCACCACCAAGGGAAAAATATAAGTGGGGTTTAATACGATTTGGGTGAGAAAAATACATTCGGTAAATTTCGACCCTTCCTTCCCCGCCCTTCCTCCCTTTTCCCCCCATCCTGAAGTGTTTGGCAGAGTACCTGCCTGGAGGGCGGGGCAGGGGGGGTTGCGCTGGGGCTCCACGGCCCCTCCGCTGGGGGGTTTACCCCCGGCAGTATTCCCGCTGCTCAGCGGAGCCCGGCCGGGGGGAACGCGAGGGGCCCGGTTCCCGCCCGCTGAAGGGCCCGGCGGCGGTGAGCGATGCCGGGGGACCCGGCGGGAGCTGGGGGGGGGTGGACGGGGAAGAACGGGGACGGACCCCCTCGGTGGGGAGGCGGAGAGCTCAGAAACGCAGCTCGTTTCCCTCATCTAGTTGCTTTTTGACCGCTTTCTTTTCACTGTGCCGAAGCGGCGCCGAGCGCTCTATAGAGAGGGCAGCGCTGCTAAAAACGTCCAAACCTGAGCGGCCAACGACGTGGTGTTTAGTTTGTTTGTTTGTTTGTTTCCCCTTCTCCCTTCTCTCTCCCCCTGCTCTCCTATGCTTACCAACGAACTAAAGGTTAACTCCTTCCCCCCACGCCCTCGCCGCACAAAATGAACTCCATGTGCAGCACGCAAAAGTTAAAAAGAATTATTTCCCGTCCACTTTTCCGAAGGATGAGCTTGTGCACCCTCAAATTTTGGATCTAGGGCACCCAAAGCCGAGCCTGTGTCAGCCAGGACAGAAAGATGCTGAGATGATGAGTTTGCCACAGCCATCCCATGCATACCCGGCGCCTCCCTTTAGCACGCAGCGCTAAACCGAGGGGAGCAAGCAAATTCTCTCCGGCTCTGTCCCCGCATTTATCAGCTTTCCTCACAGGTTTTACCTCTCCTCAACCTTCCCATTGGAAATGTAGTAAACGCTTTAGTTTGGAAGCAATACTCTTGCAGCCTAAGTGATATTGTTCTTTCATATATATATATATATATACATAATATATATATATAATCTTTCTGTGTTTCCTCCAGGAATGAAGGTTAGCGCTACCGTTAGTCTTGTAAAGAGACGCTGGTTGTCTGCTTTTAAATAAACATTCACGTTTCCAAATAAACTTTGTAAGGATTTCAATTGGAAAGTAAAGCAATCGGCGAAGGCATTGCACTTGAAATTTCAAATGTGAGCTAAGCCAACTTAGCTATTTTTTTTCTCCCTTTTCTGGTCTGATAGTTGGCAATCTGGAGCTCCATACTTTAAAAAAATAATAATATTTAGTGCCATAGCCAGCGGTTAAAATAGTGAAAAATTAGTCTCGTTTCAGAAATTATTTATTTATAGAACGAACATGATTAAAACATAAAAAACACACAAACTGCAGCTGCAACAAAAAAAACCCCACCGTGATTTACGATTATTAAATCTTTGATTGCCATGTTAATGTTTCTTTTTCTACCTTTCATTTGCATTTTAATCTATCGAATCTTTACAATTTTGCTGCCTCCTACTCGAATGATTGATTACACATCTGAAAGAGAAAAAAAAATACTAAGCTTTCTAGGCGAGCTTCTATTTTTCCTCCCCCTTCCCTTTGCTGGTTAGCTTTCTGAAACCTTCCTCAACAATGTTAATGCAAGCAGGACAAATTAATTATGCTCTTTTAAATGTCAAAGGTATAAATAAAACTGTGTCGTCCCCCCCTTCTCCCCCTCTTTTACCCCTCGCCCCAAATGGGAATATTTTTCCAAGTCGCTTGTTTTAAAAGCAAGAAGGAATCACCATGGTAAAATACAATTAAAAGAAACATACACGCAGCATCCTGACTGTAAATAAATATTATTGCGTGGACATTTACCTATAGAATAGATGAAAAAAAAAAAAAATCAGAGGCAGAGAGAAGCAGGGAGAAGCAGGGAGAGGAGGTGAGGGCTCCTAAAGCAGCAGCAACGGTTCTCTTTGCTGCTGAGCCTCAGCTTTGGGGCACTTTCTCTCCTTCTTTACACACACACACCCACCCACCACCCTCCGTGGAAAAAAAAAATAATAATAATAAAAAAAAAATAGAGAGGTGTAGTCAGGGAGCAGTCCCCGAGCATCCCTGTGGGTCCCCCTTCTCCCGCACCCCACAGGCAGAGGTAGGCGGGAACAGAAAGCCGGGGAGCAGTGGGGTGTGTGTGGGGGGTGATCCCCAAAAGTGTTGGGTGCCACCCAGTGGAAATGCACCCCACAAGACCTTAGGTGCTCAGGTGGGGGTGCCCACGGAGGACACTCACCTGGGAGCTGCCCTGGAGGAAGATTCACCTCCGGGGATAGACCTGGGAGATGCCCATGAGGGGACACCTATGCCGGGTGGGCTGCCCCGAGGGGCTGACCACGGAGGGACACCCACACGGAGGATTCCCAGGAGGGGCGACTCCCTCCCCCCCCGAGCTGCCCACCCGGAGCAGAGGGCTGGAGGCAGCAGCCGGGAAGGGCTGGCACCTGCCGGGACCAAGGGGCAGTTTTTCTGGGAGGGAATCAGATGGAAAAGGAGAAAGGAGCGGGCAGGGCGGGAGGGGTGGAGGCAGCGGCAAGGAGGCTCCGCACCTGCGGACAGGGAGCGACTCGTGTGGGCCAGAGAGCAGACAGGGAAGATTTAGAGGTGAAGAGATGGCAGATTGTTAAGAAAGTAATAGTAAGGTGTCCCATATACTACAGTTTTATTGTGAGGTAGTAACTACTAGATTTATTTATTGCCGAGGCTATATAATAAAGATAATGACCGCAAACTCAAGATAAATGCTTACGCCCATCGCTGGTCAATTCTTTTTTATTTAAGAGAGTGATCCGGAGAGGTGGAAGTCATCTTCTGCCGACCACAAATATCAGTCTTGGTTTCTACCAGCTTGTAAACATGACATGCAAATAAAGGAGATGCTGCCGGGCGCGAAGGGTTTGGGGTCGGGGTAGGGGTATGAGTGCCTCCCCCCTTTCTTTTCTCCCTCGCCGGAGCACCCGCAGAGGAGAGCACCGAGATGAAACAACGGGGGGGGGGTGGGGGGGTGGGGTGGAAAGAGCCTCCCCACTGAGGGGGGTGGAAATAAATAACAAAGAACCCCCTAAGCCCTTGGGGAAATGCCCCTTGCGAAGCAAAGTGCCAAGGGGAGCGGCCCCGGGGTGCCCCCGCTGCCCTCCCCTAGCCCCCCTCGCCCCTGCCCAGGGCGATCGTGTGTCAGCCCCACAAGAAGCGCTTCTCCTGCGGGGAGCTTTGATCCCTGCGAGGCCGGAGAAAAAAAAGAAAAAAAAAAAAAAAGCCAACACCTGACAGCGATCTGCGGCTGGGGAGAGAGAGGAAAAAGAGGGAGGAAGAAGGAAAAAAAAAAAAGAGAGAGACAGAGAGAGAAAAAGAGGGAGTATAAAGTCGTACAATTTCGTGGTTTGTGCGTAGGGTAAAATTATAAGGTTGAAAAGTGCGAACAATCCTCCTCAACCTTTGACAGCATCAGAGCTGCTCTCAGCCTTGACTAGAATCTCTCTTCCCAGCCGAACGTGAGTTACAATTTTCCCAGCCTCCAGGCGCGCTCTCCCGCAGGACGGGGGAGATGCCCCATCTCCCCGGCATCCCCCGGCTCCCACAGCCGCGGATGAGCTCATTCCGCCCCCCCCAGCCCCGCACCCAGCGTCTGGGGGCTGCGCGGCCCCTGCGCGCCGCGCAAACGGCGGGCAACGCCGCGCCCTCTCCGTCCAGCACCGGCAACTCGGCTGCCGCGCTTCAAAGGATGATAACCTAATTGTTTCCAGAGTTTGAAAGTAATTAAGCTGTATTAAAGGAACTTAAATAAAACTGGTTTGCCGCGCACTGGCTCCCCTTCTCCTTCAGAGAAGAGATAGGAGCCCCATTTCTCGAAGAAGTGTGTTAAAAATCGTGCGTTTATATAACGTATGCGAAAAATGTAAACAGATTTCGGATTTCGTTTTTGAAAGGGTATGGGTAAAGTGGTGGTAATTATGTATAATTAATGCTGAAGGGAAAATGAACACATAATAGGTTCCAAAGATTAAACCATCTGTAACTATCAGGGGAACTTTTAAAGTTTTTTTTCTTTTTTTTCTCTCTTTTTTTTTTCCCCTTCTCCCCTCCTCATCCCCCCATTTTTTTTTTTTTGTGCATCTATTTCCTTTCACTAAAGATTTTTAAATGTACAAATTTCAGCTAATGTTTGCTTCTCTGAAATATCGAGATTTGAGAAGAAAATCCCTAAAAGGTTTCATCAATTTTCACTCTACAACTTTGAAGATAATCCAATATAAAAATAAAGTGAATGGTAATTTTAACCATTATTAATGTTCGTGGCACTTAATTTAGTTAGGTGCTGGCTTTCCACTTTTGATTACACTATAAGGAAGTTATTTTACTAAGAAATGTTAAGATAAAGTATAAGCATTCCCACACATTCTTTATATCTTTTCTGGCATGTATTTATTATAGTCTACTCAATCCATTTCAATTTTAGGTAATGCATAATCACTGGAGCCAATTTTTTCTCCCAGCAACATGTTTGTAAGGGTAGGACCAGACTGTGAAGATGTAGCTCCTGCTTATCTCTACGTGGCATTCCATGCAAGCGACTATAAATTTAAATGTATTTTCCCTACCATCTCGGATCGAGTTCACAGAAGTAAATCAGTGCGTTTAACATTTGCAAAGCGAGGAACGGGTCTAGCTTTAACAACACTAATAGTTGTTGAGATGTTGTTGGAGAGCTGTAACTTCTGACAGAGGCTGTCCCCTTTCGATAATGCTAATTCTTAAGGTGTGAAGGTAGAGTTGTCAAACCTCATGCGACAACAGCCCAGCAGCCTGAACGGTGGCTTGCAGGGCTGGTCCCTAAAGAAAATAAATGCATTTGCATAGAAAGGACAACTACACTTAGCAAAAAGAGAGGCTTAAACCACTTTGTTAATTCTGTGTCCACTTGAGAGGTTGAAATAAATCTGCCCCTCTTAGCCTGCTGTAACTCAGGTCTCGTTTTGCCGCAGTTCTGGCTGTTCGGGTTTGTGGGGGTTGTTTTTTTCTCCAGAAGGGAAGGATAGATACCTCCTCTGAGGAATTCACCAGCTGGCAGTTCAAGACAAGGGTTAGGTTGTCACTCCCACTCCCCAGTTATTGTGTCTAGCTTGGAGAAGCAAATTTTTAAGCAACAGGACTGCTTTTTGAAATTCACCATGCTGCAGAGGTTTACACACAGCTTAATCCCTTCAACTTAATTCCCAGTCTCTTTCTTTAATGCAGAAGCCAAACAGCTGAATTTCAGCTTGGCACTTCTGGCAAACCCAGGTGAAGATGCTGAAGACCCTGGAGCAATAAAGGGATTTGCTCTTCAGGGGATAATCTGGTTTAACCCCTGGAGCAGCTTTTGTGCTGCTTACTCTTCAACCTACCTGGAGGAGGATGAGCTGACAGCAGATCCCAGCCCAGTGACTCACCCAATAACTTTTCCTGACCGATATCCCTGCTGTGCAGACATCAAAGTGAGTGCTTGGGCAAACATACATATGGGAAAGGGGTGGAGGAGAACAAGGCTCAGATGGGGATTGCAATCCCAGAAGCCTGCTTATTTGGGGGATGAAAGTGGTTGTAAGGCCCAATGCTAATCTGTTGTTCATAGAAGCTGTAGTATTGCCTTTCAGAGATATAAAAATTGGTTTGCTACTGAAATGCTTAGCTATTTGCTGATGATGGCACAAGAGTGGTGTGTGCAGGCAGGTGTGGTGATCCCTGGTGTTGGCCACCATCTAGCCATGGTGGGTTAAACCAACTCCTACTGGGTTCTTGATAACTTACACAACACCAGCAACACACCCAAACCTCAGCCAGAGTTTTTTTTTCCAAGCCTGGGAAATCCCCTGCAAAGCCTCCTGTGTTCAAAAAAAAAAACCCCACAGCCCAACCCTTTCCCCCCTTGGTGTCCTGGATGGAGATAAAGGACAAACCCCTCTAGTTTGTCACTGTCTTTTAGCAGAGTAAATTAACAGCATACTTCCCTTTTCAGTGCCTTTTGATGTGCTAATCATCACTCAGCTGACACAGCCACCTTATTCTTGCAGGGTATCCAGTGTGTCCAAGAACAAGTTGAACCAAATGTCAGTGGGATTTCAGCTTCCAAGGGCACCTTGGGCTTATGCAGAACCAGGGGTGGGCGATGCTGTTTGGTGGGAGGGTGAACTGCCTTGGTGTGCCTTAGTTTCCCCTTTGATGAAGGTTGCTTGGTAGCTTTCTTTCTTAGCTCCCCTGACTTGGCGAGGTGAGTTGCTGCCCAGAGTTTGAGTTGCCACCTCCAGCTTCTGGAACCCTCAAGTCAGCAATGTAAAAGCAGGTCTGGTTTCTCCTAAAATGCTGCTCTCACAGTCCCTGCAAGTGGGATTTCCACACGCACACATCCTGCAGCCACTTCCCACAGGGGATTTTTTTGTGATGTGTGGCAATGAAGCTGGCCTGGCAGAGATCCCACATCCCTTGGGTCCCAGCATGGGAGTGAAACTCAGCATTTATTTGCTGTGAGCTCTACCTAGACAACAGCAGAAATGGAAACCATCACCTGAATTCTCTTTCCTAACTTAATTGCTTTTTTGTTTGTGGGGTTTTTTTTTGTGTGTGTGTTTTTATTTATTTTATTTTGTTTATTTGTTTTTTTTTCCCTTATCTTAAAATCCGTTTGCCCAGAGCAACATCTTCCCTGATGGCCTTAAAATCTCCTACCTGGAAAATTAGTCCTGCTCCTAGCCTTCTCCTCTTACAAAATGTTTTCTTTATTGGAACTTGTTAGTGGTTTGTTACTTGCCCTGATGCTCTTTGGCAGTAATTAGAGAAATGCTGAGAAAGCAGAGCTTTCTGGATTTAGCTTTCTGCTGAGCTTGAGGAGCTCCCTGGCCACTGAATTTGAGCCATTGCATTTCAGTGGGATGATGCTGAAAGGCAGTGAGTACTTGTGGTTTTTTTCCCAAAATATGGCCAGCTCTTCTCCTGAGTTGATGTCACCACCCATACCAGAACAAAGCATGAGCCAAAATTGAATGGTAAAGGATCTGCTCCGTTTAGTGTCTGTCCTTGATCCTCTGTTGTACCTGGCAGTCCTGCTTTGAGAGGTGACTGATGTCCCTGGTGCCACCCTGCTCATCTGGTGGAGGGCATTGTACCACAGCATTTGGAGGACATCAGGGATGTCTCCTCAGCTGGCCAGTGCCAAGCTGGTGGTGGTCTTCAGCTTAGTTTTGGGATTGTGGACAGGGACTGACCCAAAATTTGTAATTCAGGCTGAAGATAGGAGAACCCCCTTTTTCTATTATTGCTGTGTATCTCTGGGAAAAAGCTCAGGGTATTTCAACAAATCTCCCCACCAAGCAGAGCCTTGTGGCTAGCGTAGGCATCCTGAGGGTGTTCAGTAAGAAGTATGTTGTTTGCATGAGGGAACAGCAGATAGTGATGCCTCATTTTGGAGCAGAATAAGGTCCCTCTAGACCTATGGAGGTGGCAGCTTGAGGCTCAGTCTTTGCGCAGAGCTATTGTCTGAGTGAGGAGCTGGTTGTGGTGGGAACAGCCAAGATGGGGATCTTTGTCCCAGGGAGGAAGAAGGAGTCCTTTTAACCTCCCTGTTCCCAAGCCCGGCAGGACTGCTGTGGTTCCCCTCCCAGCTTCCTTCCCCCCTGCCCCAGCCACAAGCCCTGGGGGCTGGGCTCAGAGGACATCTTATCTTGTTTATATAATGCAAGTGCTGGAGGGGCAGCTCTTTTCCTTGGCAAAATGTTCTCACGCTGGGGGCACACCTCTGCCAGAGACAGAGAGGTTACAGCTCAGCCTGGTCTCTTTTTTTCAGAGGGGTGAAAGAGAAAACTGGGACAGAATAAGACAGAGACTTGCAGCTCTTGGACACTTTGCTGTAACTGGGGAGTATTTCTGTGTGTATTGAGATGGCTCTCTACAGCACCCTTTGGGGGGGACTCTTGGCTTCCCTTGGAGAAGGCATCCCCATTTTTTCCCGGCATGAGGACTGGGAAACACTTGCAATGAATAAGCTGAAGATAGATAGGCAGAATGAGAAAAACATATTTGTTTTTTGTTTTGGTTTTTGTTTGTTTGTTTTATTCTAATTTTTTTTTTTTGATTTTGATTTTTATCACTCCTTTCTCAGCATCCTTTCTCAGCGCTGCACCCTCACAGTGGACATGACCCCAGTCTGCTTCAAATGGACTTTTTATGGCCCTACATCACTGCAGCTTGCCCCATCTGCTTCCTTTCTCCCAGCCACGTTAGCCCCTAGGTAGGCAAATTGCGAGGCTAATATTCAATGTTTTTTAGTGCATTTCTTGATTAAGACCACGGTGGCTTCTGCCTTATGAAGTCCCAACTGCATGGATGATGCACTGAGTAAATATATAGCATGTATATTTTAGCTCATCTAGCCATGATAATACTCATTATACATCTAAATTCCTGCTCCATTTTGGAGGCCTCCAAAGCTCTCCAAATCCATGTCACTAAAGAGTGTTATCATCTGAGCAAGGGAAATAGGAGCTTTCAGCACTCAGAAGTTATTGCCTGGGCCTTTTGTAATTTTTTTGCCAGCCCTTAAGAGATTAGATACCATTTATTTGTTACAATTAGAAGAGCCCAATAACAACAACAATATTAATAATAACAAATTATTGGTGCTATCAATAATAATAATACAACAATTCCTTGCTTTTTTTTTCTCCTTGAAACTCTCTTTATGGATAAACTAAGTTTTATGCAGGCAGTAAATAAATGGTATCCAGTGTCAACAGGCAATGTTTTTCTTCCCCACAAAACTGGAACTGCTGAAACACAGAGCAGTGGAGCTGAGTTTTCCAGGCAAGGGCTCTGACCATGCTCTTCATACTCTCCAAGTAAAGAAGCCCTTCAGTTAGCTCAAGTTCCAGTTTCAGAAGAAACAAAAATGTAACTTAAGGTTTTCCAGTTTGCGTATCCAGGTTGAAATCCCACTCTTCAAATTTTGGCTTGGGGAATTCTTCTTAGATGAGAGTGAAGAGGAGCTTGGTGAAAGCTTTGCTTTCTAAAACAGGTTGACCTTACAAGTGTATGGGAGGGTGAACTGTGTGATTCAGAGTACAGAAACCTCTGATTTATTAAAGCTCTCCAAGGTCTACAGTCCTTAATAAACGGGGACTCAATCAAGGCTGCACTTTCTGCAGCTAAAAATCAGGGAATGTGTATGTTGATTGCTATCCAGGGCCTATAGATGGCTGTTTATTGCTGTTCAGAGACAAATTCAGCAGGAAACTTAAAGTGGTCCCCTGAAATAAAGGGGTAACCCCAAATTACCCTCAGTGCAGAGGAGAGCTGGATTTAGTTTGTTCTTTCTGTTTTCACATGAGCATGGTGGCTGTATGATAGATATGTGCAAGTGTGAATGGCACATAGTTGCAATAAGACATTAAGTATCCTTTACAAAAATTGCTTTCTTATCACTTATCTTCCCTCACTTTCTCATCCTGGGCTGCTCTACTGGGCTCAGTTATGGAAGTTGCTCTACTTGGGGTGTAAAAACCCGCAGAAAACCAGCAGATGTGTAAGAAACAACTTGTAACTGAATTTACTCTCCTGCAGTCCACATAATCAAAGAAGGTTGGTATTAATTCCATGGTATGATGAAAAAAGGCCTTTGAAGGAGTTGAATGGAGCTGTTTGTTTCCCCTTTTTGAGCCCTGTTCCTCCAAGGCATGCTGTCATGCTCACCGGACCTGAGTTTTATAGGTTGGACTGGAGCCTTTGACAAAACTGAATTTACTTTAAATGACTGAAATTAGATACTTATAATCCAAAGTAACAGCCTAGGGGCTCTCTTGTGTATTATCCTTCACTCTCAGTCCTTTGCTTTGTAGTGTCAATGGAATAATTTGTTAAGAAAGTAGAAATATAAAGCAATAATTCTGAAACCAAGAAGGAGCATGCACTAACCCTGTATTTTGCCAATACTTATTATCTTACATAATATGACAGTGCCTCTCCCAGAGGAAGGCACTTCAGACCACACTTCTGTCAAATTTCTGCTGTGTAAATTATGATTCAAAGATTAATTTATTCCTCAAGGTATTTGTCACCACCACTGTCCTTCTCTCCCAAAAGGGCTGGACATCCCTAGCATTCAGGTTGGAGAGCAGAGGAGAGATTTCTTTCTCTGTGTGGTGAGGACATGGATACTCCCCTTCCAACCATTTTTTTCAATGAAATTGAGGTATCCAGAACTCCTGTTGGATTGTCATTTGACAGTCTTTCCCAGAACTTTCACCACATGCCAGACTCTTCCAAATCTCTGGGTCAGATATTTCAACTGGTCTAAATCAAAGCAGTTTTATTGGCTTCAGAACCAGTTTTTATTATCTGAAAATATGGCCCTCTGGATTTCTAGCTTGTGAAAGCTTTTCCTTCTGTTGTTGACAGCATTATTTTGTGCATATGTATGTCTATAGCTGAGGGCGAGTTCACTGGTTTTTTCTTACCAGGAGCAGCTGAGGGAACTGGAGTTGTTTAGCCTGGAGAAAAGGAAGCTGAGAGTAGACCTTATCACTCTCTACAACTACCTGAAAGGAGGGTGTAGTGACGTGGAGGTTGGCCTCTCCTTCCAAGTAACAAGCGAGCAAGAGGAAATGGCCTCAAGGTGTGTCAGAGTAGGTTTAGATTGGGTCTTAGAAAAAACATATTCTCTGAAAAGGTTGTGAGACACTGGAATAGGCTACCCAGGGAATTAGTGGAGTCACCCACCATCCCTGGAGTTATTTAAAAGATGTGTAGATATGGTGCTTAGGGACATGGCTTGGTGGTGGACTTGGCAGTGCCAGGTTAAGAGTTGAACTTGATAATTCTAAAGATCTTTTCCAACCAAAAATGACCCTGTGATTCTATATATGCACACACAGACTTAGCGGACCCTGAAATGTGTTGGGTTGAATGGGTGCTGTAAAAATGGCAAGAAAAATCTTTAAACATGTGGAAGATGTTGGGACTGGCTTTCCAACTGAGCTGTTCTCCTAGTATTAATGGAGCGTTTACTCGGGCGGCAGTGTACACCCTGAGCCTGTATCCCATCGATCAAAAGTTGAAATTCCTGATCAGGTGCTCGCTAAAACCACCACTGTTGTTCACATGGTTCAGCAGAAATGCATGACATTTATACCATATTTGAGTTTTGATGGATTTAGAGTACATAACAGCGATTCTGTCATCCAACACAACTCACCCAGCCCTGTTTATTTTGTTTCCTGATGTGCTGCTTTAGGAAGCGCTACCTGAATTTCTCTCTGTATCTCTACTCAAGCATTTAAGGAATTTCATGAGGATTATTTTTAACCTAGTGACTTTCATATAAGGGCAAAGAACTACCTTTACGTTGGTTTACATAGGCTGTTCTCCAGCCTGTAATCTGGGTTATGTACCTCTCACTGTTAAACAAATAGGTTCCTTGCAGAATGCAGAAACCTGCAGCAACACAGTTTAAAAAGAAGGTGCTGCCTTGAAACTTCTTCTTCAGTGGGTTTTCTAGGCTCCTGCTGTCTTGACATGTGATGAGGCTGCGACTGTCACAGGATCACAGAATGTTAGAGGTTGGAAGGGACCTTGAAAGATCATTGACTCCAAACCCCTTGCCAGAGGAGGATCACCTAGAATAGGTCACACAGGAATGTATCCAGGTGGGTTTTGAATGTCTCCAGAGAAGGAGACTCCACAATTTCACTGAGAAGCCTGTTCCAGTTCCATAAGGAAAAAGCTTTTCCTTATGTTTATGCAGAACCTCCTGTGCTCCAGCTTGCACCCATTGCCCCTTGTCCTGTCATTGGACATCACTGAGAAGAGCCTGGCTCTTTCCTCCTGACACTCACCCTCTACATATTATAAACATTTCCTATCAGCTTTATAAGAGTAATGACCTTTGGCTTATGACACTTTAGGCAAGTGAAGATATATTTTGCTTTTTAGCAATAGAGCTGAGAAGATCAGAAGTCTCCTTAGCACCTACACCCTCTGCAGTAGGACTTGTAGCCTACTTTTACAAAGGGAAAAAAACATTGTACTAATTTACTGCCATTGCTGTATATAGAGATTTATGCATGCCTTACTCTTAATTGGAGATTATCACATCAGGGCTCTGCTATCACTAATAGAACAAACCCCTAAATCATGTAACATTTAATTGTTGCCAACTGAAGGGCCTCCTTCTCTTTGTGCTTGCATTGTGGAGCTCTGAAAAATATAAAAACCAAGGGCTGTCCCTGAGAAAAGGCTCAGCCACAAACACTGAGGTGTGATGGGGAATGTGGCCAGATGTGGATGTTATCAACAGGTTGGAGGGAAGAAGGTGGAAAAAAGTAAATCCTGGGGGAATCCATCTTTTACCTTTTTCACATAATTGCCCTTGTGATAAAGTGTGTACTGGCTCTGCATCCCACCAGTGCCAAGGCAGCAGCTGCCTTTCATCCAAATCTCAGAACTTTCCACCTTCTGGGGAATGGAGGGAAGTGTTGCATGTGGCTCTGCTCTCCCCCTCCTCATCCCATACCTCCTTGCACAGCATGCTGCATCCCTATTTGCAGCCTCTCTAAAGGTGAGGAGGTACAGTCACATCCCAGACTCAGCTGCACAGATGTGGGGAGCATCTCTTGCCCCCAAAGTCAAGTGGCTGGGTTTCACAGCTGTGGCTGGGCATTGAGGGGCTGTACTTTTCCACTCTTCATTTGCCTCAAAAAGGGGCTGTAGGCTGCTATAAGAAGGCAAATTTATTTGCTTGCCCTTCCTGAGCTAGATCAAATATTTAGCGTCTAAGAAATTTCCTCCATGGTTAGTTTTAAAACTTACCTTTTGGTTAAAACACAGCTTCATAGGCCAGATTTAAAACTGAAGAGTGGATCATATGGAAGGTTGGGAATAAAATTAATTAATGCATGGATTACACCGACCTATAAATGTCATTGTTTCATCTCAAAGATATATTGGTACTGTAATTTTTACTTAACTCTTTCAAAGGACCACATGTGAGCACCACTGAATGGATACGGAAATTATTTATACAGCATGTTAGGGGGACATTAAAGCATTTCATAGCATGTGGTAGGCCTCTCAGCGAGGCGAAAGACACAGATCAGCTATCCAGCTGTGCTGTGCTGCTTTGGCTGTGCCAAAGCCACCAGATGATGTAGCTTTCCTGCCTGTCTGCCTTTAAAAACAAAAAAAAGTGAGTTGCATTCCCCAGGAAGGGGCTGAATGCATAGTCCTGGGTGCAGGATCCTCCTCTTTATATACACACAGGGGATGAGGGCAGACATATCAGCTTTTTATGCTTTGTTGTGTGCCTTGGCTGTATTTTATAGCCCAGGGTTGTTTGCCCAGTGTCAGGTAGGCACCACTCTTTTCATGGCTGCTTTGTACAGGAAATCCAGCATCCCTCAGAGATCAATGACTTGTGGTTGCTGCCAGCTTCAGTGATTGTAGTGGTTAGGAAACCCTTTGTAGCTGTGCCTCCTCTGCAAAATAATAATAATAATATTAGTTATTATTATTATTAAAAAGAAGAGCAAGCATCCATCCTGTATGGGTCCCAGCTCCCCAGGGATCAGCCAGATCCTCTGCCCTCCTGCTGTGCTTCTTCCAGCCTGGGATACCAGCCCTGCTTCCCTGGCTTGTGCCTCAGCACAGACCACTGCCTACAAATAATATATAAATAACAATACTATATACATATATAAAATACAAATACACACACACACAGAAATCATAGAATCATAGAATCGTTTATGTTGCAAGGGAACTTGAAGATCATCCAGTTCCAAACCCCCTGTCATGGGCACCTTCCAATAGACCAGGTTGCTCAAAGTGGATCAAATTCGACATCTATATGAAATATAGATGCGCATTTTATTTTTATATATATATACATGCAAAATACATGCACCACATGTGCAATATATATAGAAAAAAAACCCAAAAACCCACATGAAAAGAGAGGCAATGTGGATCGTACCCCTTCTGGGATGCCAGTGCATATGCACCTCCTGTTTTAGAAAATAATGACCATGAACTATGGCAGCAACCTGGAGAAGCCCTCTGGTGACATCATAAACTAGCTGAGCTTTGCACTCTGGGTTTATGATGATGTCATCAGAATCAGCCTTGATAGAGAGTATCTTTAACCTTGCAATTCACACTTGACCATCATTTATTTGATAATCTATATGCCAAGTGACACAGCTAACCCATTTGTGGGCTGAACCCAGAGTGGTCCATTTGGTCCAACACTGCCTTCCTTTCTCTGAAGCCTCATGAGAGGCTGGGGGGCAGAGCCTGTGTTTTCTGCACAAACCTGAGCATGAGTTTGATTAATGGTTTGGGCTGGCAATTAACTTCACATGTGTCTAAATGGCTCGGGGAAATGTTTTTGAGAGGCAAAGTAGAGCAATTTTTGATGGTGCTGAGATATTGCCTCCCTGAGTGATGCGTGCAGGGTGGACAGAGGTACTTGTGGTGCAGTTTTGGTCCTGGCTCCCGCAAGGTCTTAAAACCTAAGTGCAGTTTCAGGTGCTTAAAAAAATATGCTTAAAAATACAGCAGTAAGCTAGAGCCCAGAGTACAATGAGGCCTGTAGTGGCTTTTGAAACCTTGGCTGTGGCTCTGGTGGGCCCTGGGACCCTAATCACAGTGGCCTTTTAGAAAGTCACATGTGATGCATATTCCAGCCTGCCTGTGCCAACACTGAACTGTGTGCTAAGCACAGAGCTGATCACAACCATGGTTAGAGGAAAAAACTTGCGTAACGTTTATCAGATTGGCCACAAAGTATGGTTGGGTAACATGCTCAAATAGGATTTAAAAAAAGACCCACAAAAACAAAACAAAAAATCCCGACAAGCCCCCCACAAAAAAACAAAATGCAAAAAAAACCCCACCCCAAAGATGGGGAGCAAGAGAGTCTAAACTTAATTTTAACTGTATTTGACATTGTAATTTTCTTCTTGCAGATTTACATACTGGAGAACATTATATTTGTAATGTAACAACATTGCTGCCACGAGTCCCCTTTTGCTTTTAAAACAATGCGGTCAGATTGAGTTTTGTAGATTGCAAAAATTATAAACAAGGAGGGGACATGTGCAGAGATCTGACTCTTCTGATGGCAGCAGTAAGTGAAAACTTGGAGTTGGCACAGAGATTTCAAAACACAGCAAGTTTTGAATCATCTACACAGTTGCATAGCAAATAAAATTAAGTATACATATACTTTTAAAAATAATAATAACAGTAATAAAGAAAATAATGAATACATACCTGGAAAATACAGGTTTCTCTCTCCAGTTCCTGTATATATGTAGGGTATAAAAGGGTATTGGTTTCCAAAGTAACCATACCAACATGTTTTCCTGAGTTCTGTTGAGAAGCCAAAAACCTTAGTGAGCAATAAATCAGCCCGTTTATATCTCTGAACTTAAATCTTTTATTGGTTACTGCTTAACTTAATGGCGCTGCCTGACAAATCTTCATAATAAATAAGCTAACCAGCGAGCCCTTAAAAAAACCCCAGCTAACTCTGTTTAAAGGATGATCCCTGAAACACTCTCCACGTTACGATGAATTTGGCAGGCAGCATGTGGCCGTGTGAGCATTTCAACATGGATCTAAACCTCAGAAATCATGGAGTTCTAAAAAAAGATCCCTCTGCAACTACTTAGAGTAAAGATACGTGTTGGTATTTATCAGCTGTGTCGCTACGGGCAAAATAATTAGTACCTACTAATTAGCAGAGTTCTTCTGAAGGAATACAGTGGGAAAATGTCTATTGATGCTGGGTGCTGGGGCTGTCCATGCTAAAGGTGATGGGATAACAGCAGAAAGTTACACAGATAAGCTGGGATTTGAGATATTTGCTCTGTGTGCACCCCATAAATGTTTAGACTTCCTGAGGTCAGGAAGTTGCTTTTTTTTTCCTGTTTTTTTTTTTTTTTGTTTGTTTTGTTTCGGTGGGTTTTTTTTTTGTTTTGTTTTTTGTTGTTGTTGAAGGCTTATGTGAGTTGTTGGCTTCCACAGTAAGTCTACATTTAAATTAATTAAACTGTTGACAGTTAAATTGTACTAAGTAGCTTCGATATAAAAGATGATTCCCAGATTTCTTTCCATGCAACTTAAAAAAAAAAAAAAAAAAAAAAAAAAAAAAGAAGAAGAAGAAAGAATCTAAGGAACTTCGTTCTAAACATCTGTCTGGGCAGATGTCAAAATGCAGAGTGTTGCTGCATTATACTGTGTGAGTATATGAGACTGTGTTATTACTCTTGGCTTAAATATTCACAATGGATTTTACGATCTATTTGAAAGAAACCTTTGATGGGAGTGTAAACTCTTATCTTTTGTCATACATTAAGCACCTTCGTGAAACTAATTCTAGAGTAAATATCGAAAAAATAACACCATGTTTTCTGCCTCTTATTCACAGTGCATGAATATTTATGTAGAGGGAATTATGGATATGTGATAGTGGAAAAGATTTGGATGATTTTCTTTGAAAATGAATTTTGGTGAATAAACTCCTTTTGAAGTAAGCTCATATTGTTCCAAATTGTTCTGGATAAAATCATAAGCTTTGAGCTGTATGTTAGCCAGCTGATTATAATCTAGTACAATAATCTGCATTTCTTCAAGAAAAGAGAAGTGAGAGAGAGAGAGACAGTGTCAAGGACATTACAACTCCAATAGTAATTTAGGGAATTGAGCTAGAACGAGGCAATGCTTATAGCACTAATATTCCAAAACATGTTGTTTAATTTTTGTTTCCAGATTGCATATATTAACTCATTTTATTAACCTGTCTATAGCCTTGATTCAATAAACCATTCCTATTCAGCAGAGCTCTAAAGCATATGTTTGCCTTTAAACACATGTTTAAATCCCATTGACTTTTTAATGCTTAAAGTTAAGCATGTGCTTAGATGTTTTTGCTTGGCTTTGCAAAATAAAATTTAAAACTAAAAAGCATATCCCTGGAAAAAAAAGCAATAAAAGAATGACTTTTTAAAAGCTTAAAATAAAAAAACAAACCTCCAAACTCTTAATCTTCATCTATACTCTTTGGAATCT
This sequence comes from Heliangelus exortis, assembly GCF_036169615.1. Lineage (NCBI taxonomy): Eukaryota > Metazoa > Chordata > Aves > Apodiformes > Trochilidae > Heliangelus > Heliangelus exortis. Next base: position 36,459,043 of record NC_092424.1, read on the forward strand.
GCAAACTATTTTAACTAAATATCTGAAGCAAACTGAAATTATTTTCATGCCTTATTTTGGAGTGTACTTGGACCTGAAATTGCAAAGACTCTCTGCCAAAGAGACGAACAATACTGGGAATATCTTGCTGTTTGCTTAATGAGCAATGAATGAAAGTGTGAAGGTGAAAAGACAGATTCTGGATTTGAGAGTGACAAGGTGAGACTGCTTCTTTATCACACCTTTTTTTTTTTTTTTTTTTTTTTTTTTTAAGCCCAACCATCATTTTTGAAGCAGTACAAAAATTAAAATAGTAAAATAAAATCTCTGCCTGGGAATTGCTCCATAGCTTGCAGCCAACTGATTTGCGTTTACTCCCATTGCTTGCTTCATGGGAAATGTCAACTTGCTACAGAAAGTTTTAATTGGTTTATGAGTGATATATTCAAGCTGCTTATTTCCTAAAACATCTGTTTTTGTTTTAGTTCCCCAATGTCAAATGTTTGGTGATATCCCAAGGTAGCATGCTGTTTCCAAGTCATATTTCCTGGGGTATCTATCAATAAAAAACTCTAAATTGAACATAATGAAATTAGTACAAGGTAGTCAAGAAAGTCCCCAGAATCAAGTTATCAAAGTGTCCCTATTCCCATTATTTCTTTTTTTCCATATTGCTTGTGATTGACTGCTTTTGGGGCTTGGAGGAAGAAAGCCATGAGAGTTATGGCTTATTTCATCTTCCCCCTCACCCTCCCACCTCTCCAATGGCCTTGAGCAAGTCTAATTTGTATTGTTATGGAAATTGGAATTAAGCCAGGAGAAGCACAAGCCTCATGCTGCACCCGATGGCAAAATCCAGTCATTTTTCTACTTTGTGGACAGTGGGACTACAATTTGTTTGAAGATCAGTCTGCTCCGTGTGACAACAGGAGTCCTAACATAAACAAGCAATTGTCAGAGCTAAAAATGAAGAAAACATTCATAAGAGGTTTTCAATTGTGCGCACACACGTACAAACTCCTCACTCTCCCACCACCCTGTGGTTTAGTCCAGAAAGGAATAAAACCAGTTTTTTTAAGTAGTTATTGCTCCCAATACCTGAATATAAGCAGGGATCTTCCATTCAGATCACAAAACAGACTCAGTTTGCAATATTTATCTATTGGGTGTCCCAAACCCCAGCTGGCTCTTCTTTCATCCATCATTTATTGCGAATTTTGGTTTTAAGCTTTTGGGAAGCTTAAAAGAGAGTGAAAAGCTTTTTCCTATGAAAGCAAACCAATTTGAGCCAGAAGCAGTCCAACTGAAATCAGTTAAAACAAAGCCCACCTTAAGGGTAAATCAAGTAAGTGTTAGTTACTAAAAAAAGACTGTAAGCAGAAGATGGGGGTGGGGGAATAAAAATAAAAGTTTGCATATTAACTTTCTTAGCAAACTCATTTGCCACTGAATGAAATGAAGTTATAAGGATAAAATTCTCAGCAGATTTGCACAGCACAGTAATAGCCTTTATGCTTGGAAATTTATGGGCCATGGACAGTTTATAAGAAACGATGTAGTTCATCAGAGAAGCAGACTGATGGAGCACATGGGAGCATTCTGCGCAGGAAGTTGGGTTTTGGAATAATACTTACTTTGATAGAGTTGTTTTGTTAGCTAAGTAAAACAGTAGGGAAGCCAATGGCCACTTAGGCTTAAAACATAAATATATATTTATAAGTCACCCAGCTGCTTAATTGAGATCTCTAGTGTTTTCCCTAAGTATATCTTATCCAGAAAAACAGTAACACAGAAAATAACAACAGCAGCAAAGACCTGCTGTATGTTGAGGTTCATTTAATCAGTCAGTAGTAGTTAGGGGGAAAATGGAGCATTATTTTAAAGGCAGATTCTTTGAGGTTCCTGGAGGCCCTTCAGCCCAATAAGGCTCAGATTGGGCTCTAATTGCTCTTTAGCAATTTTCTCCCCCAAAAAAGCGGCGGGATAGATGCCCTTGCCATACTTCTGACCTCTCTTAGTGGTTTTTCTTCCAGAAGAAGAGTCCAGTGTAAATTGTATCTGAGTAGCATTACTGGGTACTTGCAACCCAGTTTGGAAAGATAAACGCTGGGGTTCTTGCCAGATGCTGGCTGTGCTGGCCGTGGAGGGGGAGGGAAGTACACAGGGCTTCAAAATGTTCTCCAAGGGAGGTTACACAGGGGATGGTTCATTAAATTTGAGCAAAGAACTGGAAAATAAGATTTCACACTCCTAGGCTCAAACAGCCTGGGTGAATTTAGGATCCCTGGAAAATCTTGAGGAAATTTGGCAAGTTCTGGGGAGCTTCAGGAAATACTCTGGAGGTTTTTGTGAGGGTGTTTTATTCTTGGGGCACACCTCCAAGGTAGGACCTCACACTCTGAGCACCCTGGGGTGCTGGTTAGATCTCAAAAGTCTTGTCTGGCTCTATGTGTGGAGTCTGAGACAGGAAGAATGTTGGAGTCTTGGGTTTGGCTTCAGTAGCCCAACAGTCAGACCTCTTCTTAACCCTCTGGTTGAGAGCAATGGTTTCAATCCATGTCTCCTACTTTTCCAGGTGAACAACTGAACTTCAGGGCTGCTGAGTATTTGGACATGTGGTATTTCCTGATGCAATGGTTTCTCCTCTGTACTGGCAGTGTTTTATCAGTTGCAACAGAGACTTGAAACCAAATGTTTGACATCTCCCAGATTTGATCTTGAGGCTTGACCTGAGTGAGACCTGAGGGCTGAATTTTCTTTACTCCCCTGCTTCTCCCTCATCAGGAAATTGGGCTGAATTTGCTGCAGTGTGATTCCTAGTTCTTTTGCATCTATTCCTTCCCCTAACGAGAGTACACACACTCTCTGATAAAGTCCAATTTTAGGAAGGCATCTCTGCTCAACCAGGGCTTTAAGCACAGGCTAAGATTGAAATACGTTCTACAATAATTTACTTAATTGGGACCCCAGAAGTATTACAGAACCTTGCTAGCAAAATGGACAGATTTGTGATGAAACACAGTGGTTGAGTACTGCTAAGAACTACTCTCTAATCATCAAAAACATCACAGACATGTCTAACCTGGTAAGCTTCTGGGGGATCATGGCCTGGTCCTGCAGCCGGACTTTTCTACATGTTCACCACAATTCATGATGGGTGGAAAGATGCTCTCAACAGATTGCCTTGAATTTCCCCATTTCTCTCCTAGCTCTCAAGCATATTTGTGTTCAAACCAGGGTTTACGCCTTATCATGCTCACAGCCCATTTTCTACTCCTGTTTTATAGGCAGTGAAGTCTAAATGGTAAATTAGTGACATCTTCTTTATTATGGCAGTAGAGCACAGTGCCATCCTAATGCGATTCCCTGTAGGAGTGAGCAGAAGGAGAAACTAGGATGGAAGTGATAATGATTTTTTTCCAGCATAAATATCTGAAATGATAGCCCAAAACTGCTGTGGTGCTCTCTGGCTCTTCCTGTAGCTTTGTTTCACCAGCTGAAAACATCTTGTAGAACATTATCTGGCTTCAAAGCTCTCCTTCTTTCTCAAAGTGCAGCTGAGTTTATCCATAACTGGCAAGCCATGTGGCAGGAAACAGAAATTGGTATTTCAGAGAGCTTGGCTTGCTGAGGGGATGGACTCGGGGGGGGTGGCTCTCCCAGATTCAGAACAGTGCCTTCCACCACTGTTCGCACCTTCCATGGGAGAAATGCTGACAGTAAAATCACCCCAGAGTTTACCAGAAAGTAGGAGCCAGCCACTGCAGTGATTTGCTGCTCTTCTGTTCTTGTGTGAAACAGGGGAAAGCTTTCAACATTGGGTTGTTTGTTTTGTTTGGTGGCACTTGCCCACAAAAGGGGGAGGGGGAATCTTAAATAATATCTCGGTTCAGGCAGCTTGAAGGTGTTGAAGAGAGCTCTCTGAAATTAGTTTATAGTATTTTGAAATGTGGTTTTGGCAAAGCCAAACTGGCAGGTTCATTTGCCACCCTGCAGAGGTTGCTTTTTAGCTCCAAGGTTGTCCAAAACTCAAACCTCTCACTGAACATCAGACAAGTCTTGTCATTCCTGGAGTGAATCTGGCTGCTGCAACAGTTCTTTCCTTACTTCACCCCCATTCCTGACTGCCACAGACACACTGGTGTAGTTCCTGAAATGCTCTTGTGCTAGACAGGGATGTCCATACCATGCTTGAACTTATTGGCAACCTGGCCCTTTCAGGGAGGTTTTAGCTCTGCAGCTTCTTGATGCACCATCAACTGCAAAAAATTCTTTGTCCAAGTTCAGGGGAGTTTGCCCTTTGCAAAGTTTGGGTCTCAGCTTGCTCTGAGACAGCTGACTCGCATCCTGTAAGCTGTCCTCAGAATGAATGAGCAAATAAATTAACTGCTTCTGGTCCCAAATGGCTTGATAAATCAGAGGGGCATTGGCAGCTGGGAATAAGGTGACATTACTGAAGAGTATCCCAGGGACCAGCACTGCTGTCTCTGCACTCCTAGCAGCAAATGCACATTGATATGTACATGCATAGCTGACTCTGGAACCCTCGTACCCCCACCTCTGTCCCTGTCACTGAACAGAGCTGCCTCCTCCCTTATTTTACATACTTACCCTTTTGCAGTTGCTGGTTCACTTATGATTTGAGGCCTATGGTTTTGACTAGATACAAGTTTATTTTTTAAATGCAGGGGTGTAAGGATTTTCTTTACCGACTTTTCGCTCACTTTGAATTATACATCTTATTTTAATTAAGACTTACTATTGAGCAACTTGACCAAAGCTTTAGGCTTTGAAGTTTTTTTTTAGTTTGCTTTTTCCCAGAAGAACCATGGACCACCTATAAAACCAACAAATAAGGTAAAAGGAAAATTGGTCATTTATAAGGAGGGAGACCTTTGTGCCTGACATGCATCACAATGCTGGAGGTTTCCTGGCTCTAAGCATGGTGCTGATGTGATAATTGCTCAAAAACAGGGAGAAAAACTACCTATATTTAAGAAAAGCATATGGTATCACTACTGATCAGTAGTGATATCACCTACCCTTTTGCTTTCCTGCCCCAGGATGTGTATTTTACTGGTGCTACTCATTTCAAGGTGGGAGTTGCCAGGGAACTGGGGATGCTGGCAATCTCCTGCAACAGCCCAGCTCCTACAGTCATCCCTCACCCAGAATTTCCCAAATCTTGCTCCAGGAATCAGACAGAGGGTCTGGAAGTGGGACAGCTGGCACAGCTCATAGTTGTTGTCAACATCTGACCCAATGACGTGCTGCCTGGCTCTCTCTGCTACTCTCATGGTCTCTTGCTCTCCTTTCTCCTCGTGTGGCATGTCCTCTTCAGCATATTCATCCTGCCTTTGGTGTGTCATGGCAACTCTGTCAGATGTTTTATTAGTACTTTTCTTCTTTTACCCTGTGACTGAACCCGGTCTCCTGGGAAATACAGGCTGAGCCCCAAAGACATAAAAGTGCCTGCCAAAATGTCATTTTTCGAACCTATGGAGGGAAGCAAAAAAGAAACACAAAAAGAAGGGTAATCCCATCCTAGTGCTGCCATAGTTTGTGGCTTTAATCTTGTTTATAAGGTGGATATTTCTCAAATGATAGGAGCTACTGCAGAAACAGTGCTGCAGAAGTCACGGCAAGTGGTGCCGGAGGAGACCTTGGGAAATCACCAGGTTCAGTTCTTCACCTACACAGAAGTAGCCATTCCTGGACTAGACCAAAAAGCAGAGGGTACTGAAAGCTTGATTGCATGGTTCTGTTTGGACTCCATGCCTCTAAATACAGTCAGACCTAAACCTGAAAAAAAAGAGCAGATTATTTGATGTCTTGCCACAATGTATAGCTCTGTTGTGTTGCCATCACCAGGCCTAGTAAAAGGAAAAATATCTAACTCTGCTTTGTCATGGTCTTTTTCAGGTTCACAGCTTGACGCTGGTGCTGTGGTACCACCCAAGGTCCACTGCTGCTTCAGCATTTAAGAAGACCTAGTTTATTTTCTGGGTGGCTTTAAGCCATCCTGGTTCATGTTCTTATGTTTCTGTAGGAGAGGCTCATCAGGTACCCGTGACCTCCCTTCAATGAGTACCCATGTATTGGAGGTGACCAGAGTTTTGCAAGAGGTAGAGGTGATGGGGTTTTGGGTCCTTTGGATGCAGCAGCCTTAGGGAAAGCTCAGAGCTTGCTTGCACCTCAGGTCCCACAGTGGCCTTCCAGGCGTCGCTGCTGCAGGTGTGAGATATGGCAGTCAGGAGTGGAGAAATATCAGATGAGTTAATAAATACACAGCAGGCAACATAGCTTCCTGATGACTGTGCTGGTAGGCACTCCTGGCCCATCAGGCATGGGAAATTGCAGCCCTCAGGATGATATCAGGCAAGTTTTGCTCCTCTGCCAGGAGAGCTTGTTAAATGCCAGGTCGGCACCGAGTCAGGTTTTCAGCAAGTGGGAGAACAGCAGGAACCAAAGCTCCTGGAGGTGGTTGTGGTTGACTGCTCCAGCAACAGTGTCACATGTTGGAGTAGGGGAGTGGGCAACAAAAAAACTCCTCTTTTTCCAGGGAATCTAATGGCACTGAGTGGTGGCCGGAGGGGTCCTGCACTGCATTTTGTGAGAGTTTACATAGTTCTGGATCCTCTACCACTTAGAATGGAAAAAAGAAAGCCAATCTGTTTGATCAGGCCTCTCCCACTCGATATGTGTATTGGATTCTACATTAAAGCTTTTAACAGTTACGTACACATCTGAGCTGGAGCTATTGTTAGCCCATGTGATGGATTAAGATCAAGAATGTTAATGTTATCCAAAGGAACGCTTTTTAATGTATATTGCGATTGTATAAACAGGGTCACCAGAGCTAAATGGGATGTCAATGACCTATGAAGATCATAAAGTAAACAAAAGATCTTAAAATAAGCATGTAACCTGAACACGTCGGGGATTGTTGTATATCAAAGGCATTTGCTTATATAAAGTAAGGGAAAATTACTTACGGGTAATGTTGTTTGCCAGAAGTCTACCTCTTGCCTGCTCCACAAAAGGAACTTACCCAGAGGGACTGGGGTATGTCTCCATCCACCAGGAAGCACTGAGTCCATGGGCCCCGGCAGAGCAGAGCCCAGCTTTTGTTCTGGCATAATAAACAGACACTTAAATCCCAGGGAGCAGTGATAAGGCTTCGTTGCTCCTCCAGCCCTCATCAGAGAGGGAGGAAGGACAAACCTGCCAAACATGGATGCTAGGCAGGTTTTTTAAGCCCGGGTAACAGGGAGACCATGGCAGGTCCATGGGGCCAGGCAGCTGAGTGGGAATTAGTGTACAGCAGATGGTCAAAAACATGGGTAAGAGACTAGGAGCCTTTATTTAATTTTTCTTTTTTTCTTTAAGTTCATTAGCATTTCCCTCCTGGTTTCCACACCACTGGGACTGAAGTGTCGGGCCTTTCGTGGCTTGGTTTTTGTTTAAATTATTGCTGTGGAAGGTTGAGCCCCCTGTTCGTGATGCCCTAAACCACAGAGGCTTTAGGGATTTCTTGTGGGATGGCAGGGGTATATTCAGAGATTTTACCTGGGAGAAGGGGACCCTGGGGTCTTCCTACCCCATCCTTAATGCAGCTGGTTATCCTGTCACAGTGCAGAGCCTTTCATTTGTCCTCACCGAGTTTCGTTGTATCTTCTTCAAGCTGCTTCTCCAGTTTTGAGGTCTAATTCTCTCCTTAGAGTCCCTCCCAGCCTGGTCTTCTCTGGAAATATAATATATATAGTCTTTTCCATTAGTTGGATCACTCGTGGAAACAGTGGCCAGTACTGGGAGTGACCCTGAGGAATGCTTTTGCTATAATGACTGGCAGTCACAGAGAACACCTTTCTGGGAATGGCTTTAAGAAATCATTTTACACTTAGCCCAGAATAGTTCTATCAAGACCACATTTTCTTGATTTACTTATGAGAATACCATAAGAAGCAGTGTTCTGAAGTTGTGGTACATGATACTTGTTTCTCTTTCTGTAGAGAAACAGATTTCATGGAGGAAATGCTGTTAGTCTGACAATATTTTTTCTTGGAAAAAAATTCTAATATTGTCTAGTCTACATTTCCTTAGTTATCTCCTGGGTTGTTTTCAGATTACTTACTTGTTCCAGGTTGCTTTTTTGTTTGTTTGTTTGCTTGTTTGTTTATTTTGCTATTTTTTTGTTTGTTTGGTTGGTTGTTTTTTAAATTTTGTTTTGTTTGGGGATTTTCTTGGGTTTTTTTGTTTGTTTGTTTTTTCCTAACAGGTTAGATTACTGGTCTAGAGTGTGCCAGCTTTTTAAAAAAGAAAAGAAAGACAAACAAACAAACTAGCAAAAGGCAGAAACAAACCCCCAAAAGACTTTCACCTGTCCTTAATAGGGTCTGAGATAAACCTTCCAGAGAAGGCTACAGTGAGCTCCTTAACTGTGATTAGTTTATGGTCATGAAGCCCAGCTGGAAGCACATAGTTAACTTAAGCTCTCTGAGAGGTTGTTCTGCTGTGACTTCAGGCTGGGATTTTATTTCTCTGTTTTTGGAATTATACATATGAGGGCTGGAGTTATGGTTGATACCAACAAGGACCGATGCAATGCAAAGGTAAGAGCACCTGGGTGGTGCAGTTTTGCTGCAGAGGAGATCTCCAAGTAAGAAGGTGTGGATATGAGTGTATTTCATCCTTTAACCTCTGACCCTCTCTGCCTGAGACTATGATCTTAGATTTCTAAATGTCATGCTGGATAGCAGTATAGGTGAAATGTCTGGAGAAGTTTTGGATGTGTCCCACCTGGAAGTGTTCAGGGCCAGGTGGGATGGGGCTTTGAGCAACCTGGTCTAGTGGGTTGGAGCTAGGTGATCTTTGAGGTCCTTTTCAACCCAAACTATTCTATGATAAATTAAACCTGATGTCTGTGGTAGGGCAAGTCTAAGTGCTCCTCTCTGAATAGCTGGGCACTGGGACCAAGGGAAATGACTGCTCACAGTTGCTAGCAATAAATGTTCCCTTTGCCTGGAGCCCTGACCCTGATCCTTACCATATGTGTCCAGTCTTGCAGTCCTGCCAGGGCTAAGCTCGTAAATGCAATCCTAAAACAGTGCAATGCTGCTGCTAAGGAGTAAGAGATCATGGGGCTTCTGGTTTTGGCTGCTTGTTACTTCTTTTCAGGTCTAGTGGACCATTTCCATGGCCTTTCTCTTCCCTTTTTCCAAGGGTAATATTCTGGGGTCTTGGAGCCCTAAGCATCTGAGGGAGACCAATATCCAAGAGCTCTCCCCACCACTTCTGGGGTTTTGCTGTCATGTCAGCTGCCCCAGACAAACCTATACCTCACATGTCCTATGGCTGCTCTCCTTTTCCAAGGGCTAGGGAAGTGTGTCCAAGGCAGAGGAGGTGTAAGAAACAGGTTTCCCCTTATGTTGTGAGCACAAACCTTCCTCTAGCTTTTGGGAGAGAGTTATTGATGTTTAAAGAGGTTTCTTTGGTTGCCAGCTGCCTAGCAGCATCCCTCATTGTTCCCATATTACCTCTAGGGATTTCTTTGTTTTGGTGGAATTTGGGTTTTTTCGGTATTTTTGTTTGTTTCAGAGAAAGTTAGTTTTCATTTACCTTTGGGAATTTTCCATTAAGTTAATGTGAATTGGAGTATCAGCATTTTAGAATCAAGCCACAGGGAAATACGAGGCTATCCCTTGGCTACTGGAAAAAAGGAAAAGTTCACAGCACTGATAGACCTTTGCTTTTATGTGTCCCATTAGGTGTGGATATATAGTTTTACACATCTTCCTGAGATATGTACTAGTGCACCACAAAAGAATGTAAAGCATCCATATAGAAAATGGTCCTTGCTACTTCAGCAAGCTCTTCATAGCATGCAAAAATTCAGCTGTTCTCCATTACGATAGTAATCAGCAATTTAAAGCTCTTTCAATTGTTAGCCCAAAAGGTTTTGTTTATTTGTTTACTGGCATTGAATGATGGTCATTATCAGCTTTGAATGACATTCAGCATTCATTTTGCAGCTCTGTCTGTTTTCAAATATTTGGGGATGTCCTTGTTAAGATGTTTTCAATGCAATTTTATTCACAGCGATTCCAAAGCACGCATGCTGTTTGTGATCAATCAGTGATCACTTGTAATCAAAATTTTTCCTAACATGCAGAAACACAGACAGCAAGTAAGTTAAAATGTCTTTGTTTTGTCAGGAAAGGACCTCCCAATGTGCTTTAAAATATGTAAATAGGTTTGTGATCTACGATGGAGCATTGCTGGGTGGTTTATCCACAGAAAGATTCCTCTGTGGAAGGGCTGTAGTGAAAAGCACTTTGCATGACTTAATGGTGGGGCTGGTGGCTGTTTGCTGTGACTTGGGTCTTCCTATCTAGAGGGAGTCTGAGACTGGATGCAACAGCTATTGTCTTGAGTTTTCTGGTGGATAGTAGGGCTGGAAACACAGTACATGCTCAGGAGGAGTTAGTGTTTCTAAAGGAGACCAAAGAAAGCTACTTTCCTTGCTGGTAGAAATAAAATACTTTGTTTTAAACTGGTCCAAGTGGCTTTGGAACTATGTTCACATGTCAGTGGAAGTTAAGCATCAAAATTCTTCAGGTGTTTCTGTCCATCCCAGGTGGTTTGTAGGGGCTAATTCCACTAAGTTTTGCATGATGTCTATAGTCATTTCTCTTGGGAAAGTAACCACTGAATTGGAAAAACCACCTTAAAGCAGGGGGTGAGCTCTGGGGTTAAGGTGAAGAGCTGTTTGGGAGAGATTAGATTATCCCCTATCTGCCCATTCTAGGGCTTTTCCTGTTGGCTTGTCTGCATCATCTTCCATCTGGTGCTGGCCTTTGTCGAGATAGCATGATCTGCTGGTTAGATCCTGTGTGGTCTTGACTGTTGTGAAAAAAGGACATTTGGATAAGTTAAGTAGCTAGGAGTTCCAGAAAGAGCTGGTCTTGAAGGAAGTTTTCAGCTGAAGATGGATGAGCTCTCTGCTTTATGGACCCATTCCCCCTGCTACCTGATTTCTTTCTGACATGTTGGCAGTCGCCTTAGCTGGGCTCTCGCTGTGAGACAGTCAGCACCACACTCACAGCACTGCAGGAAAAATAAACCCATTCAGACCAAGCAAAACACTTAGAAAAGCATGCAGATGACTTTTTCTTTTTTTTTTTTTTTGGTAGGTTCAGAGTTGTGCTTCCTCTTAAAACTCTGCATACAAAGACTTTTTTGTAAAGGTTGTCAGCTTTTGCAGTAGGTTTGGCAATTTTCTTCTGACACCATCATTGTAGAGGAGGAGAGAGGAAGGGGTTGATGACAGGAACCCATTAGTTAAAATTATATACTTTTTTCATTTTGGTCACTGTCTTGAAACTGTAGCAATAGCAAAATACCTTGGTCTTTCTTCTCCACCTAAGCAAAGCATGACAGGTCAGGTTCTTCCCTGTGTTGAAACCACCACCCAGAGCATCAAAACAGAGAGATCTGGTCAGGCTTTCTGGATTGTCCAGGTAGATCAATATCATCTGGAAGTCTGGCTGGGGAGAGGATTTGAAATCTGGACCCTGATACTGACTTTTTAGTCTTCCATTTTTCTTAAGTAGCTTTTCAGTGGAACTAAATTACTCTAATTGTATTGACTAATTCACACCAGCTGAGGGACTGGCCCCTGAGGTCTGGGTTGGCCTCTTCTTTCTGTGTCACTTTTTAAAAAGAAAATCCAACTTTCTGGATAACGGTGTAGAAATGGAAGTCCTTGGCTGCTTTGCGTTCAGCTTGAGATGCACCAGCACCTTCTGGGAAGACAATTTCCATTAGTCAAAAAGTCGTTTCCACTTGTGAAAATGGCCATCATTTGCTTTCTTTCACCTCCATCTAGGAAAGAGATGATGAATGAGGTGGTAGTGGGTTGAGCCTCTGGCTGTCCATATCTTCTGGTCTTTGCTGAGACACCAGGATGTGAACTGGGCTGGAAGGATGCTCTGCACCTATTTGTTTCTGCATGGTTTCTGCTTGTGGGCATAAAACCTCAAGATGGAGGTACTTAGGCTGGGAAGAACCCCTGCCTCTTTGGTGTCCCAGCACAGTGTAGTTGCAGCCTGCATGTCTCCTTCCCATTGAAACCCATCAGAAGTAAGCTTCTCTGCTCCAGAGAAGTCCTGGGCTTTTGAACCCTGTGTAGAGCAACCATAAGCTTTCTTAGATTCAGCTGAACAAAAGATAGAAGTCTTAGCATAATTGTTTAGTGTAGCTGAATGTACAGAATGTCCTTTTTTAAGGTAACCAGAGGGTTCGGATGTTAATACTGAACTACTCTTTATATTGATCCTTTTTTCTTTATTCTGCTTAGCTGCAGTGTCTTTTTTAGAAAGGCAGTGGGGAGAAGAAAATACTCAGTTTGCCACTCTCTCAGATGGTATTGCACCAACTTGTGAAAAATGGAGGTAGTTCTAGGTAGTAGCTCTGAAGTTTTATTGTCAAAGTCCCACCCTGTTTGTTCTTAAGGCCAAATTAATGAAAAAATACAAAGATGCACAAAGAGAGAAGAAATAGAAGGAGAAAAAAAAAAGAGCAAAAATTAATAAAACTAAATTTCTGATGCCTGCAGCTCACTTGCTGGAACATCGGTTTGCAATATTTTTGCTTGTTGTGGACTTTAAAGGAATCAGGAGTTGAGGTTTACGTCTCAGATGAACTTGATAACCCCTATATCCTTACCTGGAGCACTGGCAGGTATGGGTTTGGGTTTTTCCCCTCCCCTTTGGTGGCTGGCTTGGTACATTGTCAAATATCTGCAGGCCATGTAATGAGCAATGACTGCCTATGAGCAGCAAACATGGCCAAGATGCTCTGCAAAATTTCTTGCCATCCGCTGAAACTTCTGAATTGTAAAAGGCCTCTTGGCAAAGCGATCTCCCAAAGTGTGGAAATGTTCCAGCAGAGCTTGTCATGAAAAGTATCTGTCCATCCTAGGCAGGGACTTGTTTGTGATTACCTTTGTGCTGCCTTGGGCTGGGATGCCACGTGCTTGTCTGGTAGTGAAGGTGAGAGTCCTTTGTGCTCCTCATCCCTGCCATTTGGAATTGCATCTGGTCCTTCCTCATATATGGGCAAACTCCTCCTTGTGAACACCACCTTGATGTGGCTAAGATGGTCCTCTGACCTCACTGCACATTTCTCAACAACCTTGTCATTTCCTCCAGTTGAAGCCCATCAAGTTGTCATTACTTACTTGGGTTTATTTTTGCAAACCATTTTTACATAGGCTGTATATGTGCTGAGATGTCTGCCTGTTGCCTTTCACCTGCTTAGGACAAGGAAAGACATCACTGTGAACTTCCGTACCTCTACATAAATATTTTATAAAACTTGCAAGGGCCCTTTGGGGTTGGGAATTATTTGTCCTGTCAATTCAAAATGTTACCTAATACCAATAAATGCTAATAAAAAGCTTGTAGCTGGCACAGTATACCAAAGCCCTGCGCATTCATTAGGAATCACCTATGCAAGTGCAAGGCCAGCCAAAATAATCTCCTAATCAGTTATAAAAAGTCTACAGTACTTGTCAGGAACTCAGTGTGGGGCAATAGCATCGAGAGTTGTGGTTTCTGGCTGAGGCACTAAATCTGTTGCACATGGAGACAAGCCAGAGTACGAAGGTCCTCACTGGGACCCAATCTTTCCCGTGTTAGGGGTAGGAGGGGTGGGGGGGTTGGGAGAGTTAAATTAAGAACAATAAAGCTTCAGATAATTGTTATTTCGGGTTCATCACCATTATAAAGGGAAGAGTGTATGTCAGAGGTTTACTGTTTTGTGGGGATGCATCTGTGAATGATTTCCAAAATACCTGTCTCCACCACGATGCCAGAAGTGTCCCTGCATGTCACTTCTTATGCAAATTCAATGGCATGTGTGATCTGGCATGCTTGAGGCCACATAAGGGATATCTGAGGGTGGTATGAGTTTTTTCAAAGGCAGTCTTCATCCTTTGCATAAGGTCTTCTCATGTGAGGACAATCCTGACCTTCCCTGCTGAAATTGCTCTCTGGCTCCTGGCTGGTTGCGCAAAGCTTTTGCAGAGAGGAACAAGCCATTCTATCTTCTATGTTCCACTTAAGTTTGAATTAAAACTTTATTTGGTATGTCCGGTGATTTAGGACTTTAAAGATCCCTTTGGCCTGCCATCATTCATAAGTAAGTATGTCATCTTTCTGTGCATTTAAATGGAAAAAAAAAATTGAAGTCTATCCAAGGAATATATTTTTGACTGGAGCTGGAAAGCTTAAATGGTGACTTTTTGGGCAGCTTTTAATAGGAGCGGAAATCAGGAAATATCAGAATATGCCTGCTGAAGTGCATTCTGTAATGCAAGGGGAACGTGCATTTTTTTCTTTAAATCCTCAGTTTACCAAGCTTGCTATGATGATTTATTAAATGAGAAATCTCTTTCCTGAGGATATTCCACCTTAGAATGATAGGTAGTTGTAGGGGTTGAATTTGCACTGCATGGCTAAGTTTGCTCCTGTCCCCAGAGAGAGTGTGCCAGGCAGCAGAGGATGGTGACTGCTGCTTCACTGCTTTCAAAGCAGTGCTCCTTTGGGGCAGTTGCGGCCCTGACCTTTTTAACATGAAGGGCCTGTGTTGTAGTTCAGGCCCAAAAGATATTCTATGTCTTGCAGCCCCATTCAACTGCTTGCTTTTCCTTAGATCTGTGCTTGGGAGCTCATGAGCTGGTAGGATTTGTCTAGATGTCTTCAACCTTCTGCCCAGTTGCAAGATGTGTGTAGGGAGCCTTGTTTTGGTGATGCTTCAGGTGCAAATCAGTCACATTAAGGACAGTTTTGTTGAACACGCCACGTGGCAAGAATGGTTGCACCCATCTGCTACTGCCTTTCATGCTGGCCTCAGCCAACAGCACAGCTCTGCTACATCTTAGACACAGGAACCTAACTCCCATGCCCAAGTGTGTGGTCCTGAAACTAAGCCTTTGGGCAGGCAAATTCCATTGGTTTGGCATTTTTAAGCCATATACGTGTCTACCAGACAGCAGAGGCAGCCTGAATGTTCAAGTGGTAGCTTCTTTTGGCTTTGTCCTTCTATAAATATTCAATAACTGTGCTTTTTTGCCTTGGACCAAGGAGCAGAAAACTAAAAAAATAGTATTTTAACAATTATTGTCTTCAGCAGGACAGTTCTATAGGCATTCCCACAAACTAGGATGGGTTGAAGTATGCTCAGCCCCTGGTTTACAAGACCGGGGTCAAACGTGACATGCTTCCAGTTGATGGATTGTCAGGATTGCTTTGCCAAGCCACATTACCAAAATTCTAGTTCCTTGTGCATCAGCACTGTATTTATTTGGGTTGCTGTTTGAAAGTGCCAGGATGAAGCCTTCTGTATCCACTGGTTTGTGTGATGACTATAACAAAGTGTGTGGTTGGTGTGACTGGATGCTGGCTTTTGTGTGCTTGTTCATGTTTTGTCTTAATTTTCTTGAGTTCTATGCACTTTCTCTGAGAAAGAACTTGGGATATTTATTGAGGTGTCCATTCTTGCCTGGTGAGGAAGGCACTTTAATTCTGCTTCTGTATTTGGTGGTGCACGGGTGGGATCACTGCTCCAAAGTAAAGGGCTAAGTCACAGATGCTGTGAATCCTTAAGAACCCCAGGCTACAACCCAGTATAAGAAATTGGGAGTAGTTGTGTTGAGCAAACTCTTCTGCAATTAAAACGAAGGCTTCCTACTTATTCAGCAGCTACTGCAGTGTGCTGTGAGAGTGGCAGTAGATACCTAAGTGGACTGACTATACACATGGAGCTCCTGGGCTGGATCTAGCACACGCACCAATGTTGCTTGGACTTGTCCAAATCACCAGCCAGAGGATGTCTCCCACCCTATTAACACTGAGCCCGCACTTCTTTCCTTCCTTCTTCTCTGGACTTGGCAGACTGGAGCCACCCTATTGCCACTTTGGGAAGATAGGCCAAGTTGTTTGATGGAAAAATGGAAGGACCAGAATAGTGCTGTGTTATTGGACCAACATGTGAGCGGCCCATCAGCATGAAACAAGGGCATGCAACAGCAGAATGAAAGAGATTTTTCTTGTAACTTGCTACAGGCTTGGTCGTGCCATGTGCATGGCAAGGTCTTCCACCACACTAGTGCTGCAAATGTTTTTTTGACTGCAGTGACAACGTGAACTGATGGTTTTTAAGGTATGGTTTCTCATGCTCTGCTAATGCCTCACTTCCAGTGAGCATAAAGCTTCAAGTCCAGCCAGGTATCTTGGTACCACAGGACTTCTAAATTTAATTGAAATCACTTTGCAAGACCATCCAGAGTAAATACTCCAGACAACAGAACACGGTTGGTAATATGGAACATGTGATTTATTTTATTTTTTTAACAAACTGATCTGGGAAAATGTTTCCACGCTGACAAAAACAGAACAAATGTAGGTCAGTGTCTGAAGGAGATGAAAGAAGCCAAGTGTAATGAGAGCCTATTGTTTCATGCTGACATATGCAGGAAGCTTGTGGAGAATGAACATCAAACTAAAATGTGAAGAAAAAAGAATAGAAGGCATGAAAATCATCATACTCAAGAAAACAAAGAGATCAGAAAGTTAAGGGGCATGCTAAGAAATCTGCACTAGGAGACTAAATAAATGAGTTTCATATTTCTCCTTCTCCCTGCTCTTCAATTCTGGGTTTCTCTCTCCCTTTTGTCTACTAGGTAGCAGCCTCTTCTTCCTTCCAGGAATACTTTGATTTTTTTCCTTCCTATCCTACAGATGCCAGGGCCTAGAGAGATCCAGATGGCAAGCAGACCAGCAAAAAACACGTCTTTATTATTTCACTTCTCATCTTCCACTCAAGTTAAAAACATATGAAAGGTCTATTGAAAAGAACAGACAAGTCTTGCTTACTGTTTAATAAGTAAATTTAGTTTACTTATTTAGCAGAAGTTACTCCACTATTCAAACAGCTGGGATAAACATGAAGAAGCAATTTGGAGAGTAACTCTCTACTTGTGTTCACCAATCTTACAGTGGTGTATTTTCTTGAACTTCAGAGGCATTTTTCTGACTTGGGCAATGGGCATGAAGGATTGGTCCTTAATGTTAATTATTTCTGCCACCCATTGTCATCTGGAAATGTCTTTCACAGCTCAGGACAGCCAGTGCCCTTCCTAAATTTTCAGAGTGAGTCTATGAGACTTAAATCTGTTGTCAGCAGAGTGTAGAGAAAAAAGTGTTTTCTTCACCAGTGGGGCTGCCCTGGAAAAAAGTGTTGCAAAAGGAGAAGATAATGTCCTGCATTTTTACACATGAAACACTGGCACATGTTTTTCCTACCGACTATTTCCTTTTCATATAACTTTTTCCATGTCTGATAATAGAAAAGTATCATGGTGGGAAAACTGTCTGCCTAAATCCTGTGATACCCCATTGACTTGATTCGTGTCATCCTGGGACTGACAGGAGTGGGACTGAGCTGGTGACTGAGCGAGGGTTCCCAGGATTGTCCCTTCCCATGCCCTTCTTTAAACAGGCAGGATACCAAATTTCCACCCCATCAGCATACTGAAGGACAGCCTGATAGATGCTCTGGCTCTGCTTCTTGTGAGCTCTGAATTCAAGGCACAATGAAATATATTGTCTGGTAAGAAGTGTTACTGTGCCATGGCTATTCCTTAAAAGTTCAATAGTTTCTGACAGTAAAATTTTGAGCCCTAGCAAAGAAAAAAAAAATAAAAAAACTCCTATCTGTCATCCTTATAACATATAAAAACGAAGCCCAGATTTTTAGGTTATTTTAGGGCGCAGGGTGATGATGACTATTTCAATGCACTTAGTGATACATTTAAATTGGTGATTTATGCAGCCTGACATTGACTTTAATTTAGCTCATGTTACAAGTAAAGTAATTCAGTCCTTAATGAAGTGTACTCCATATGACATATTGAACATGAGATCTGACAATCAGTGGTTGAAAACCAGCCTAGGTTACATTTTCTTTTGTCACTGGAAGTGGTCTGTCAGTTCATAAACTTAAACTGAGGCATGCTGACCTATCACTCTCTGAAGTATGGTGCTGAAGACTGAGGCCTGCAGTAAAATAGACTTTTCTTATCCTTTAAAAGGAAAAAGAGGGCAAAAAAAATCCCTTACGTGTGAGCTGTGTTATGCAGATGAGACCGCTGTAATGTGTATATGTATACGTATTTATTTACTTTTCAGCTATGTGAATGTATAAAAAAAAGGTTGTTAACAAAATTACTTGCTCCAGAACCTATGCAAAACTTTGGATTGTGTAGTATGATAGTGAGAGACTTTAATATATGTGATTCTGAACAAATGGATCCAGCTGTGAAGTAGTGCAAATTATGCTTACACCAGCTCTTACTGTGGTTCAGGGTGAGGCTCTGAGGTAGGCAAAGGGAGGCACAGCCTGGATAGCTTTGGGAGCTGTTTGGGGGACTTGATGCTCCTGAATGTCAAAGGAATGAACAGAGCAGCTCTGATCTGTAAATATGCAAATCCTTTTAGCACTTGTGTTGAGAGATTCATCCTTGTTTGCATATGGAGAAGGAAAGCAAAAGTTTTGAGTGACTCCAGGAGGCAACATTTAAAAAAGAGAAAGTCTGCTGCAGCCTGTGTTAAGTCACAGCTGTGTTGTTTCTCAGTGCAGAAAGCTGACTTAGAGTAGCATGGCAAGGGTTGGGTTTTTTTTTTTTTTGTTTTTTTGTTTTTTTTTTTTATATGTGCAGGGTTGGGTCAGACATCTACATCATCTGCTTCTTTCCTTCTTTGTTTTACAAAATTGTAGAAGGATGCTTTTAGTATTTGAGTGTGGGATTTGGGGGAAAGAATGGAGCAAGCAAGGGGCATGGGCTTCTGGGTCACTGAAAATGATGTATTTTCTGTTTAAAAAAATTATTAAATAAAAGAGGGGAAAGGACAGATGTTATGTCCCAGAGTGCTTTCTGGAAAGAGGAGGAGAAATGAAAGGACAGGAATAAAGACTTGTAGTGAGGGAGAACTTGTCAGCTGAAAGCATGTCTGTGCTACAAGGGAGGAGTGTGGGAAAGATGTTAGCTTGGGTTAAAATAGCACTGCAACTGGACAGCCTGGCTTTTAGCTGTGCCTAACATGAAATTATGCTGAACTCCCCCACCAGTCTGAACTCAAGATGCCAGTGTAAGTAAACTGTCCCCCTTGCCAAAACTACCTTGATTTTATTGGTATTTTACCCCCAGATGAGGTACGTATGATGGTCTGCCTGCCTTACAAATGAAATAGTTCACAACATAGAATATTTTGTGCTAAAGAAAGACAGGTTGCAGGGACAGTGGTGACAAGCAGCTTGTTTTTTTAAATGGAGGAAGAGCAGAGTAACAAAGCTGTCTTTTGACCAGTGAAAAGCTGTTGCTGGTAGCCCAAGCATCAAAGTGGAGGTCTGAGCTTGCCCAGTGCCCTGGGATGTTCATGGTTAGGGGCAGGGTTGTTGGGTGGAAGAAACAAAGGTGAATTTATTTAAAATGAGAAGCACAATACTCATTCTTTGTGTTTAGCCTAAGTAACTAGGTTTTTAATTATTATCTGGGGGGTGCTGAGTAGCCTCAGTCCTTCTTGGCTGGGAAGGGAATAAGATTGGCTATGAGTAAATGGGCAGAAAAAACCACTTTGTATATATTTGAGGAAAAAAGAATTTTTAGCAAACAAACAACCCCAAAAAAATACAGTGACAGATTTTCAACTTTCAGGGTTGTATAAATGCTTGTGAATATCCATTTGATCTTTCACCTTAGGATGTAGCTAATTAGGTATATCTGATATCTTGCTTTTTTACTCATAGCTCTACCTCAGAAATTGCAAAGATTAGCAGGAGGCAGGAAAGGGAGATCCAGACCCAAATGTATGACATTTAATTTTAACACTGGGCATAGCATGGATTTAGAAGGAAAATATGCAGTATCATACATCAGTACTGTCTATTTGCTAATAGTTGAAGTATTTGTACGTTTCTAACCAAATAGCTGACTGATGAAGGGAGGGTTGTTTGAATTTTTGGTGGAGGATATAGTAATTAAGTAGAAATAAAGTACTTCATGAAAAAATAAAATAATCCCAGGAACAGAGCACATAATCATAGGTTCCAGTTCAGCCCAGCACTATACAATTTCACATTTGATTTATTATGTTTTAGCCTGGGAGCTTCAAAAGTGTCTAAGAGTTTGATAGGCAAACCCCAGCGAGGTTCTCCTGGCTCCTTTGAAAATGGCAGGAATTTTCTATTTACAGCATCACTAGTGATCAATGGAATTTTTGGGACAGTTCAAGAAATATTCAACAGGCTGAGCTTGCTCTTTATGAATTAGTCTAGTGTTTATTTAGCAGCTCATTTTTCATCAAAGCACTGTATTAAAATTTCACTTGTTTGTTATAGGGTTGTCAGAATGAAATCTATTTCCAAAAATATACATTTCCATCTTCTCATACCCTTTTTTTTTTTTTTTTTTTTTTTTTTCCTTGCTGTAGCTAAGGTTATGTCAACATTCCCAATGTAAACCCCCTCATTTCAAAGATCAGTAATGCTGGCATCATTGGTCCAGACTCGAGCATAGCAAAGCTATAAAATAACCTCCCTAGGAGCTCATTTTTAAAATATTGTTTCCAATGCCTTTGCCTTTTGTGTTGAACATCCTTCTGTACATAAAGCAGTCATATTCAGCCCCTCTTGCAGTTACCATTAAAAGAAGGGAAGTGACTAGGCTTTCATGTTGTCATTACACCATTAAAATATTTGTGCCTCAAAAGTGTAAACCGGCTGCCCTGCTAAGATTTAAAAATCAGCCCCTGCTCAAGCTCAGTAACTTTTTCCGTGCTGTTGTTTACCATGTGTAACCGTAGTAACATCACAAGGGTCCATGCCAGGACTCTTGGATGGTGCACTCTTACCACTTGTTGCCATCTTTTGGGTCCTCCTATAATACATACATTTAAAACAACTATACAGATGTATATTTGCTTAACCTGGAGATGTTTTGGCACCTCCCGTGGAAAAAATAAGAGCCAAACCCTAGATGAGGCTTAGGGATGCCTGTGTGGTGCTAAAGAGTTTACTCCTCCTTCCCGATCTCTCTGGTTTCCAATCATCCAATTGGATGTGGGACAAGATGACATTAGCTGTGGCCCCTTTTTGGTGCCAGGTAAGTGCTTGAGAAAGCAGCTCTCTAAGCATGGGAGAGCTGCAGCAAGGATCATTTTCACATTTGGTTTTGCATTCAAATGCTTTTTGTGAACCAGTGATCTCAAGGCTGGGCTTCTAGTGTGCCTCCTAGGTGACAAAGCTTGGTTTGGTTTATATGCAAGACTACCTGTTAACTTAGTTTTAAAGGAGGAAGCAGGGAATGATAGACAATGGCCTCTAGTGGCATCAGCAAGGCTTGGAGAGGAGGGTGGTACAGAGAAAGTGACACTTTGGGTCAGAGGATGGCTAAGGTTGCCATGCAGTCCTTATCTTGGATACTAAACAGTAATACTTGGAAGAATGATGGAAACTGCAGGTGAACCTTCTGAAATGCAAAACTTTGCTGGGAATGGGGGAGCGGGAATGGATATTTCAAGGTGAAATGAGAATGTGTAATCATGTAACTAAAAGCTGGTGCTGCAGGAAAATAAACCCTTGCTGTATAGCTGGAGGCTTAGAGAAAAATAAATAATCATAAGAGCTGGCAATTCTGGACCTGATTAACTTGTACAGGGCCTTTGGTTTACATTAAGTTCTCTTCTGGATGGCTTGATTCCCTAATCTGAGGAAAGACAGGGAGGGCAAAGAAGCCATCTCTGAGATTTACCACCAAGGAGCCAAGCAGGGTCAGACCTCGTGGTGATGGGGACCTGTTTCCATAGGCACCATACTAAGACTGTCAGCTCATACAAATGTGCTTCTGCATGCCAGTTGGAACACCAGTCTGGTTTTCAAACATTCACTTTGCCTGTCTTTCTTTTGTTATTGTTTTAAGTCAAGGATGCCATTTCTAGATGTTCTTGACTGATGAGTACCCAATGTTTTTGAATGCTGTGCATGGAGTCTCTGATTTTTTTTTTTTTTTTTTTTTCATGACAACAGGATTACATTTATACAATTAATTAACGTTTGCTTGACCACTTTTATCCAATTTCTTTCTCCAGCACATAAAAGAGAACCTGACATAAATTTCTGTTTCAAAACAATTGACTTAGCAACTGCTGACCTTCTGTTCTGTCATTCTGAGGATTGATTGGATATTGTTGAATTGTTTCATTCTGCAGTAATTAAACATAAAATTAATTATGCTAGTAACCTATTATTTCTTTGAACCAAGGACTAAGTCATTTGTTTTTGCTTGGTTACTCTGCAGGTTCTGACATCAGACAGCAAAACCTTGCTGTTACAAACAAACTAAACAGTATAAAGGGAGCAATTTAATAACCAAAATATAATATAAAGACTTCTAATTTCCGTATGGCTGGCCTATTGCATTAGGTTAATATAATTTGATCTATAAATCTTTTAAACCTTATGATTTTGTAATTTAAACATTTCCTGGATGGCTAATCACGTAGGGAAAGTATAATAATAATAATAAAAAAAAAACCTCCCAGCCTAAAACAAAGCATGAGCCAAAAATATACCTTAAAAGTAGATTAAAAAGATTAGGTAGGAGGAGCATTTGTAGAAGACTTGGTGTGAGCCCTAGTATGGCTGAATATTTCTGGAGCTTGCTGCTTATACAAGTCTGTCTGCCCTCAGTCTGGTGCTGATGCAGAATTCCCTTAGTTATGATGAAAGTGTTGTTAGAGATGTTTACATTGCTAGCATTTGGCGTAGAAAGGAACATCAGAATGACAAGTTGATATTATCAAAATGTATGTGCTCATGGACACCAAAATAGTATTTTGTGGTTTTCATTAGCATGGACCATATTAATTTAATTAATGTGATTGAAAGTTGTATCATACCAGGAAGCAGATACCGAGCCCTGGGTTATTACTCACCCATGGGCTATAAAATGCTATGGCTGACAAAAGGGGTGCATGTTTATACTTGTGTGCATTCCTGGTCTTGTGTTCACCTACATACTTTGCCCCAGAGCTGGCAGGGATGGTGCAATGATAATTATGTAAAGTTCAGAATGGGGGAAAAAATAGAAAGGTGCAACGAGGTGGCTGCAGCAGAATGTGGGCTTTTCCTGGGGTCAGATATCAAGGTCCTTGCAGGTGGCACTTGTTCTCTTCCAGACATGGGAGTTTTTACAGCCCAGTTTGTAGCACTGTGAACAAACCCCCCTTTGTTTCTGGCTCCTGATACAAGTCCTGGAGGTGGCTTCGAAGGTTGTCACTTCACATCCCTGGCTCCCATTGCCACCAAAGGGGCCATCAGACAGGCTTTGCTGCCATGCAGAGGGAAGGACACATGGGGAAATGGTCCTATGCCTCTGTCTCCCTGATCATTTAGGCAGCCACCTGCTTTGCTTGTACGCAGAGCCAGCTCTGATGGAGCTCTTGCAGCATCTCCAGGTTGTGTATGTCTGTGTATGTCTCTCTTTTTCCTCTCCTTTTTCACTTTGGAGTGATTCTTTTCTGGTAACCATTTTTTCACAACGCGCAAATCTCTAGTGTGAAGCTAAACTCTTCTGCTTTGACAAGGCATATGTCAGAGAAGTGGGAATCTTGAACATAAATGGCTTTTTAATCATATGACTCCACATAGCCTGTTGCTGAAAGATGTGGTGGGCAGGAGAGAACAATACTTTACAGACCAAACACAGATACCAATATATGATCCCTTTGTTCTCATCTCCCTGCCCTAAGGCAAGTAATACACTCAGGTCTGTGGACATCAAGCATAATTTGATCTCGCTTACCCTGGTGAAGCTATATTGACTTTGGTGGAGACACTTTTTCACAGATATAAATGAGAGCTAACTAGTTCTTCAGACCAGAAGCACTTGGCTTAAGAGCGGCGTACAGCAGTGACTGCTGCATGTTCATCACTGGCTGAGAAATGTCTGCTTTGTAGGTATGTAGTTCCAGGCTCATTTTCCACCTTGGTGTGGAGCAATTTTGCCTAAAAAGTCTTGTTTCCAGTTTCTTAGTATTTCCGTGTCTTAGCAGGGATGGTTTGATCAAAGTCCTGCCATTAGCTCATAGTTTCAGTTGTGCAGTCTCATCACCCGCAGGAGTATCATGGAACTATTTCTGAAGGATTCTGTTCCCTACGAATCTGGGTTTTTTTCAAGACGTTGACCTGTGCTTACACTGTGAGATCAGTCATTCCCATTTGTATTAAAGGGTGTTTGGTCCTCCATGAGCTCTGTTGGCTCCCATCTGTTCCGGTCCCTGAGCTCCATCTGTGAGGATGCAACTTGCTCCCTACCTTTTAACCTTGCTTCTTCAACTGAAGTCACCTCTCCAAGGTAGCCTCAGAGATATTACTCTATAACTCCCAATATGTGACTTTTTTTCTGTGGAAAAAGCTGTCCCAGACTGTTTCTGTCTGCCTGCCAAATCACTGTTAACATTTGATTCAATAAATTAGCTTCTCAAGCTTTGTCTTTACCAAGACAGAATTGCAGTGGTCTTTTCTAACATCCTTGGAAATATAGGTATCACAATTTTTTCTTTAAAGGCCTTAAATATTTATTTAACTTGCTGCCTACTGCAAGTAGGAAAGCTGGAAGACTCCTGAGTTAGTTTAAGCAATATTTTTTTTTATATATGTAAAGAAAATATTCCACAGTCATCCTCATGACACCTCTCTTACACATAGAAAATCTTCTACACGACCAAACATCGCAGCATGGGGCTGGGGAGGTCTGCATTGTCTTTTTCCAAATACTGTAGCCCAGACAGTGGTTTTCTTGATACATTTGCGGCCTTTGGCCTTGGCATCTTGAAGAGTATGAGCCTGATGAGCCCTTCTCCTCTATCTCAAGCACTCAACCACAAGGATATTGTAAAAATTAATATTATCTATCTTTGTGCCCACCTGCCCTGCACACTCTGCTCTACACCAGTCTGTTCCAGCTGTGTCTAAGCAGCTTAGCAATGAGTTATGCTTTCCAGCTGACTACTGCTGGTTATAAACCTTGAGTTATTTTTCATGGCCAGACCTTCTGAAGCTGCTCTTGGTGTCTTGATGATGGGAGGAAGAAAACATGTTAGAAGTTTCCTCACAGGGAGTCAATTGCTGCTCCTTATGGAGCCCTTATGGCTTTTAGGATAAAAGTTCTGACTCTGCTGCTGACCTGGCCCTGATTAGAGGGGCTATTCTGGATCCTCTGGAGCTCTTTCAGGAAGCAAAACTTAAATGACGTCTCACACATTGCCAGGGTCAGAAATGGAGGAGAACAAAGACCTAAAACTAATTTGGGGCAAATATAGCACAAAGTAAAACTAGTAACAGGGCATACAATTCAATTCCTGGACCTCTATAGCAAGCCTTAAATGAGATTGAAATAAGCAAGAAGACAAAGAATCAAGTCTACTAAAGTGGAAACAACCTTGTTGAGTAGATTGGGAAAGACTGGGGGAAAACACTGCAGCTGTCCTATGCTTCTCTTCCCCATTTCTGATTACTGTTGGCCAGGCAGACCTTTATTTTCACTCCCTAAGATTTGTGCTTTTACCAGGGGCTGAAGTTGGGAGAGGGCAATTAAAACTGACACTGGCAAAACAGTAGGAAAAGAAAGCAGTAGAAGAGCAGTACCAATAGCAGAGGGAATGGTCAAGGAGCATGACATTAATTTCAATAACTTTTTTAGCAGAAACAGGGACTTGAGTTTTCTTGGTTTTTATTAAATGACTGCAGGAAAACACTGGCTGTAAGGAGAGCTGCATTTTAGGTAAGAGTGATGCCTGCAGATATGCACCACGGTCAAGCCACCTGGTGCTTAGGCTTCTTTATTGCTCCAGGTTACAACAGCACAATCCTCTTCAGATGAGGTGTTTTGCTTTCTTACTTTCTAGACCCAGTTTTCTCATCCATACTGGTGGGAGTGCACCATGCAGTCCACTTGAAGCTGCTGTCTCTTCTAGCCTGGCCTCTGGAGCATGCAGGCAACAACTCAGGCAAAGAGCTGCTGCATCCCTCCCCATGGTTCTCATGATGGAAAAGCTCACCTTATGTTTTACCCCCCCATTTTATGGAAGTGAGAAACTATGCTAGTTGGTTCTCTTCTTGCTTTGTACTTGGTTTCTCGTTCAGAATGGAAAGATAAGGGAGAAAAATTACTTGCCTAGAACTGCTCTGAGAACAGAGCACCTGGGTTTCCCTCTGATAACAGGCTGCTTCAGGAAAAGTTAGCTCTAAATCAAACATCGGTGTCAACTGTGCTCTATAGTGGACAAAAAGAGACCTCAGTGTTACCATGTGGCATTGGCATTTTCAGATTAAGACGGGGGGGTGGGGATTAAGGAATTTTTACTCAGCAATTTGAGATGCTTTGTTAAGAACGGAGGAGATTTGAACTGCTTTGTTCTCTGACCACGTTAGTGAAAAAGCAAACAGGAACTTAATCCTGACAGACAGCAGAACTTGACATCGGTTGGTCCCTGGAGAAGTGACCAGAAGTTCCTTGTGTCCCAGCTAAAGTGGTCATTCCTTCTTTTTTTTAGGAGCACAATACCAATCCTCCGGCACAGGGCTGGGCACCTCCACATGCCACACCAACCCCTGTGGATCTCTACAGGAGCTCCCTGGCAAGGGCAACGATTTAAAAGCAGGGCAGAAGGTGCCAAAATGGTTACTGAATAGGGCTAAGATACAATCTAACTTAAGGTCATGCTTTTAGTCTTATAAAGGACCATGAAAAAAAAAAAAAAGTGCTGATAATTTTTCTGTTTGGGACTTTGGCTGGTTTCCTGTTACAATAAAAAATATCACAGTTGACATATAGACAGCTGAGTATATACATGCTTGTATACTGCCCTCTGACACAAACATTAATGTCTTATATAGATCTTTGTGGTTCTTTTAAACATCTAGTTACATTTTAAGGTCATGTCCTCAGAGGTCATTGATGTAAGTGTATTTGTAGAAAGAAACAAACAGCTCATTGAATTTGGTTTCCCATTTTAACATACATCAGTTAAATTAAATACGCAGTGTTATAATGTCTGGCAACAAACCCATTTTCTGATGTATAAAATTTGACTTTTCCCCTCTGTGTTTATGTCATAGCTAATACACAAAGATAAAGTGCATATACTATACTCTGCATATTTACTGAACTTTGGCAAGTCACAAAGAGCCAGTACTCAAATCAAATTAGAACCACACGATTTATAAAACACCCTTCTAAACTAATCTTATGTTAAAAAGGATCTCTAGGCTGATACAAAGCCAATCAATAACTCGGGCTTCCCACTGGGGACCAAATATCAACTCTCCCTTTCTAATCTTTGTGTTTTGCCACCCTTACAAACCTTTTGTGAAAAGCTGCCCTGGAGTATTACTTAAATAAACAGTGTAAATGCACCCAAACAAGCATTCTCTCTGTGCATGCTTGTTTTCTCTGCAGGCTCTGAGTATCAGGGAGGTCTTAGTTTTGTAAAGGGATGTATTCTAGGTAATAAGACTGATCTTCCGATGTGTTTGTGTCCATCTGTAGCAGGCATGAATTTTTTTGGCATGGTTCCGCATTCCCCTTCTAACTCCTTATGCCCCAGTTTCACTGAAAGGTTTACTTATATTGGGAAAGCAGGGTTGGCCTTTGTTTAAATGTTTGTATTCTGAAAAGGTCTCCCATTTTCTGAGACTGCATTTGTTTGGGAGTAGTCCATAACCTGCATGGGGCTGATTAAATGTTTTTTGCCCTTCAAAGTTTCCAGATAGCAACAGACAATAAATAGTGAAGTTTTGGGGGCTGTGAGGCTCAAATTAAAGCTTGACACACACACACACACACTTTAAATTATTGTATGAAAAATTAAATTGGTATCGCTGTTTATTCCTTGTAAACAGCATGGGGAACCTGGCAATGGTGTAGTAAGTTCCAAATAAGTGAATAGCAATTTACTAATTCCCTTTTAAAGACTAACAGAGAGTTCCCAAACACAGCTTTGGCACACTGCTTAATTTAGTTGCTGCGTGCTTCTATGAAGGTTTATTGACTATATAAGGATCAAATAAAGGGTGAGCTGAAATCAGAAACACAGTATTCATTCATTTAACTCAGCTATAGTAGAGCAAATTCAGGGTGACTCAAGGGACACAATGTCTTGTAAAACATATGTACTTAATATAAGGGTCATAAAACTTATTAAATTAAAAGCTAGGTTAAAAATAGGAAGAAAATTTATGCTGCTGTCTAAAATAGCAATAATTTCCCTTTGGCCTTTCCCTTTCCTACTAATATGGGTTCTAGTTTTTTTTCCTAAATAGTCAACTGGTAAAATCCTCATTCTTCACGAGTGAAGGCAAGTAACTCTACCAGGTGAATTGTATGACTAATACTATAGCACAATAAATAGAGAAGGGGGGCTGCTGTCAGCTGGGAGGATGTATTGCATCATTGTTGACCATGCATAAAAACTTGTAGGCATACGTTCACTGTTTGGGAAGAAACAGTGGGTTGCTTTTGGTCAACAGAGCACAACAGAAAGCCTTTTTTGGCCAAGAATTAAGGCTGACAAAGGCAAAAATTCCCTTCCATCATTCCACAAAGCTGCCCTGTTGCTGGTGGGATGCCAGCCAGGACCCTCATTCCCTGGTGATTCAGTCATGGGAGGTGTGAGAAGAACCTCCTGCATGAATGCTGAAGGTTTACTTGGGCAAGTGTTCCAGGGGCTGCAAGGTACCAAAAATCCTCTCCTGTCCTTGACAGTCGTATCAGCAAAACCAAAGTGCTTGGTTGAAGCCAATGTAATTATCCTGCACCCCAGCAGCATGACAGTAGAATTTAGTTCCTTCAGTCAAGTCAACCATTTTCTATTAGAGATGTATGGGGGGTGAGGAGGAATTAAAGCGTTGTGACCTAAATCCTGCTCTCCAACCTCTAGCAAATCAAAGTGATGCTGGACCATCCTTGACTCATTACACTATCCAGACCACTCCTAGCTAAGAGCCCTGCTAACATTTGCTCAGTGACACAGGTTGTAAAGTGAAGGATGTGAAAATCTTGCTTGTGCTGGGATATATGGAATATAATGTTTGGGGTTTTTTTTTTTTTGTTGTTGTTTTTCCCCCCCAGTCCCTTCTGGTCTCTGAAACCATATCATCATTGTTTTTCTGTTGCTTTCTGAACTAAAAAAAAAAATAAATCCCCAAATGGGGAAATGGTTTATTTCTTTGCGACCATCTTTTCCAGCTTGGCCAAGGTGAGCTTGTTGCTCCCTCAATGCCCATCTGTTTAGTCAAAGTTCCCCATCACCTCTTGCCTTCTTGTTTGAGTGTGTACTTCTCATGACAAAGGCCACCCTTTTTGGGGTGTTTTTGCACCATGGGGTAACACAGCCAGCCTTGATTCCCATCCCCTGTGTGCTATGAATGTCTATATTTTAAATTTTTTTGTTTGTTGTTGCACACTGTTTTAACAGTTCTGCACCCAAATCTGTCACCCATGACCTCATTAAGTTGCATTTAATCACAGGAGGATGCCCATCAGGCCTAACCCTATCATTTCCTGAGGAATTTTCCCCTGATTTACTTAATAGCTCTCAAGCACTAAGCAGGAGACCTCCGGGTGCTGTTCCCTGTGCATGTTGGGTTAAAGGCATTTATACTGTGTTTTAAATAAACAGTGTTTTGCAGGCACACTTGTTTTGAAAAATAAACTTCTGGGCAGAAGGAGCTAGTTCAGTTCAGAGCCAGATTGGTAGCAATTTGGCTTTCCCTAGCAGATGGGAAGAGGTCATGCTTTTTATTTTTTAGAAAGGAAAAAAAAAAAAAATCACCCTTCCCCAAATAATAGCTGGGATTTAACATTGCCCAGGGAAAAGAAAAGGCTGAAACTGAAGTGCTGGCTCTTCAGAGGGCTGCTTTGGGAAGGAGGGGATGGTGGCACATCTGCAGTGTGGTTCCCATGATCTCCAGCTTCAGGGAGTATGGCTGTGTCTCTTCCTTGCTCCTGTCTTCTTCAGGAAATATTGGCCCACCTTCATTAAAGTGTCCAAAGGCTTTTGTAGTGGTAAAGGCACTGCTCTTTTTCTGCCAGCTCATCTGTATACCCTGCTGCCTCTGAAAAGGCTTAATTTCTGGGATGGGATCCATGGAAAGATGTCAGAGGTATCTATTCTTTTGGTCTTCTGTGTGGTTCAGTGGGTTTTTTTTTCCTCCTTAAATTGAGATGGTTTATCATAGAGAGATGGAGGTAGGAAGGCTAATCTTGGGTGTCTTCTGTTTCTTTCTGGGACTCTCCTTTCTGTGTGGTTATCATAAATCCTTAAACAGTGGCAGTCATGAGGCCCCTTTGACTGCAAGCCCTGTGATGGGCTAGTCAAGGATGGACATGGGCAGTGGGGGCAGCAGTGGGGCAAGCAACTTCAGGGTCACTGCAGTTTCTATACTGAGCTGGACTGAGGCTACTTTAGTAGGAGCTGAACTTCCAGAAGGAAATTATGAGCAAAGCCACAAAGCAAGGTTTACAACATGGTTGTCTGAGAAGTATGAGGCAAGGATTCCTCATGATCAATGCGACCAGCTGTGATTTTGTACGTATATATCAAAATACATATACATGTGTTTGTTGCTCACTGGTTTGCTGCTATCTGGGAGAGGTGAAAGTACAAAAGAGGGAAGGTTCTTCTTCTTTTAGGCCACCACCGTGTCCTAGTGCTGTATCCTCAGCTTTCCATTTGATCTTGTAGCAGAGTGTGCAGCTAGTGATATTAATGTAGGTGTTTTGCAGAAGGGAAAACATTTGCCCCATGTGCTTTCTTGCCCATTATGCTGCCTTCCTCCCAGAGAACTCATCTTGATCTCCAGCACCTTGTCCTGACATTTTCAGGAGGATGTATTTTAGAGCTGACCTTTCAGTCCTGATGATTGTATCACAGCACATCTGCCTGCACTGTGTTTGATGCTGTTTCATTCTCTCCTCTTAGGGAGCCGCACCACTAATGGAGAATGGGAGCCCTCCACTCCCTGCCACATCACTCTCCTCTCTAAAACCATAGGGGACAATTTATTAGGTGGATGAGATGAAACAACACTCAGCTGTTTCCTTCTCTTTGGTCATTCTCAACAGCTGGTACTGCCTAAAATTGCTACTGGAGTCATGCCTGCCCTGCAGTGCCTTGGAAAGAGGTTTGTAATGGTGGTCCTGGTGAAGCCAGGCAGGTGGTGTGGGTGCTTTCATTTTTATTGGATCAGAGGCAGTGTGTCAGAACAAGGTGTTCAAACTTCTGAAAAGATGGTCCTTTGGGAACCCTGGGGCTGGGCTACAATGCAAATTGTTTGTCCATGAGAAGGGTCACCAATTAATTAGCAGTATTATTATTAAAAAAAATCAAAGTGGCAGCCCATCTGAAATTTAAGCACATTGTTCATGGTGTAATTATAGATGAAATATTAGAGAAGTGGACTAATTACACACAATGCACTTGAGCCCAATTAAAATAGCATCTGCAGTGAACGTAGGGGTATTCTCTTTTGTTAATAAGAAATACTTTCTTAACAACAGAAAATAAAATAGCTAAATTGGATATGCAGTTGAGATTATAAATATGCTATTAGCATATAAAATGAGGATTAACCTTATTTAATCACTGCTTGCTTGATCATCAGAAGTCATGTTTCACCTCTATAGTGTAGCTGTATCTTCTGTGAAGAAGAAGAAAAAAAAAAAACCAACAAAAAACCTCCACAGCGTGTTAATAAATTTAACTAATTAGGTGCTTTTTCTCATCTGCTCAGTGGAGCTGGTGGAGTAAACTGGCTGCCTCTAACCACTTGGCTCTTCCTCATCTTATATGAAGTTTAAGCTTATTACCAAGCAAGACCTATTGGTGAAGATGTAGTATCTATCATATAGATTTGTACTCACAGTTCCAACCCATGTAGCTTGGTGGGAGCAACCATATCAAAGAGGACTTTAACTTGTGATGATGATGGGGAGGAGAAAAGAGATGGAGAAGAAGAAAATTATTTAAAATATGGGGTTTTATCCTCTGCAAAGTAAACCTCTGCATAAATATCACCATGTGAGGGCCCATTTTAATTTCAGCTCATTGACTCTGAGGGTCAGACAGACTTGGATTGCTGTGGGTCTCTCACCATTGGTGTCCCCAAAAAGCAGCTGGTGCTCAGAGGATGCTGAGCTCCTGGCATGGAGGGGAGAGGTGGTACCCACCAGCTGGCCAAGGGGGCCTGAGTGGCGAATGAAGCCATCTGACCTCCAACCTTTTCTATAAATATTCAGCTGATCTGGTATGCACAAAAGGAGAGTGTCTCTAAGCAAGAAGAGGGCTTCAAATCACTTATTATGGAATACAATTTGGCCATGCCTTGTAAGGAATGAGCCCCGTGGTATAATGCCTGCTGAATCCAAGGATTACTTGGCAGGTTTCAGAACTGGTCTTACTTAGAGTTGTTTTGCCCCTGGCTCCGTCATGCTGCCCGTCTGCTGAATCTCTGCGTGGCAGACAAAAAAAGCAAAGCAATGGTGGTGCAGAAGCAATCCTATGAAATATGTACATGGGCTGATCTAAACCCGTGCAGTTTTGGTCCCTAGTTGTGTCATGTTTCCATTAATGTCCACGTGGGTTTTCCTGGAATGAGGCTGATAGTTTGCAGAAACTGGGGACACACATTCAAGGACTGGTAATTGTAATATGGGCTCTTGGTTCTGTGGCTTAAGGTGAGTGCTGTCCCTGAGACTGGCATCAGCATCATCCCAACCCGGGGACCACTTCGTCTTTGCTTTGTCTGTAAGAGAACAGCTTTAGTCCAAGTGTTGGACATTGCTATAAAAAAAAAAAACAACTTCAAAGCCCAAGCCCAGTCTCTCAAAATACTTGATGCTGCAGTGCTTAAAATAAATAAAATGGTTGTCTCAGCCAGAGCAATTGTGCAAATGGAGGTGGAGATATAGAAAGCCCCATATTTATTTCCAGCTCCTTTTTTTGAATTGTCCCCACTGAACTACACTGAGGCATCAGCTGCCTCTGTCCTGACCCTGGGCTGAAGTGTGAATTTCCCTTGCTTCCACAAATGCTAGACAAGTGCACCAAGGGATGGTGGTTTTATTTATTGTATTCAAGGAGCCACAATTGGATGTTTTGCAACAAACTGGGCTCAGCCTGTGATTTACTGTAATGGGGAAGAAGAGTGCTCTGCTGGCATGGCCCTGGTGTTGCCAAGTCTTGTGATGGTTGCAATGATTTTTCCTTACTGCCACAGTGCCTGGAGCAAAGTGTTCATAAGCGTTTCAGCTTTTTTGTTGTTGGTAGTGGCAGTGGAGGGCTTTGTTTTCTTGTATTAAGAGCAGCTTTCCATCCCTTAGGGCAGAACAAAAGAGCTTGGAAGCATGTTCTCAGTGTCCCCGCAAAGACTCAGAAGGCACTAGGATTTTTAAATTATTATTATTTTATTATTTTTTTAAAGGAACCCCCAATTTGTTTTCCCACAATTGATTTAAGTCACTCTGGCATGAGTTCATTTCCTTTCTTGCCTGATTCATGGATGCTGGAGATGGGCAGGAGTACCAGGAGCAGCAGCAGCTACCTCTCTGCAGCTCCTGCTGAGCTCTGGAGGGCAGGAGGTTGGGGAAATGCTACCGAATCAACTCTGGAGAAGGATTTGGGCTGATGTGATAGGCATACACCTTTTGTTGCTGTTGTTCCCATCTTTAAATCTCATTTGCTATCTATGGTTTTAGGATTTCATAGCAAGTTTTCTCCTTCATGGTAGTACAGGGTTAAGGGAACTAAAGTGCGAGCATAGCTTGAAATATTAAAATCAAGCTCACGGTCCTATTTTGGTTTTCTTCCAAACTCTCATTTTCAGTGACTTCTACCAGTGGCACAGGCCACCTTCTCATTTGTGGCCTGCTGCGTTCCCCCTCCTTTGCTTTTGGTCCTCAAAATCACATTTGACTAAACCCTTCAGAGAAACACAGGAGGCAAATTGAAAGTGACTGGGAATAAAATAGACTTTGCCACGCGGAGGGATTTGAGGTGCTGGACTGTCAGGGAGAGCTGTGGGTGAAGTGACTGAATCCAGAAACATATGGAGAAGGGAAAGGTCTGCGGGTGATCATAACATCAAAAACATGAAATAAAGTCAGCTGCCCATGGTAGAAATGCAAGCTCAGGGTCTCGGCTGCAGAGAAACGAATGGAAATACGAAAGGGAATGTGAAACATTTTCCTGACTTTCATGGCTATTGATACTGCTAGAAATCTCTCTTTGGGCTCAGGTTTTAAATTGTTTATGTTTTATTTCGCTGCTGCTATACCCTTAAATCACAGTAATATTCCTGAGCATAGGAAAGACAACTTGGGGGACTCTAGTTCCACTGGCAGGAGAGTTAAATGATGCTTTCAGCAAAGCTGCAGCCAAAATCCTTCCTTTTTTTTCCCCCATTCTGAGCATCGATGCATTAGGCAGGCTCAAGGGTAATACCAGCTTCTTGCCTCATCAAGTGAGCCAAAGAGTTACACCAAAATGAAGCTGGCAGTTGACTTTCACCCACTTACATCCAATTAAGAGGAACTCAGCTTCTTATGAGTCCCTGCTCCCTGTAAAGAAAGTCTGAAAAATAAAAAAAATCCCCAAATGCCACAAAAATGTGAGGTTTGGGTTGAACTTCCCAACAAACAACAGCTTTCCCTTCATTTTGCTTCCCACTTACCCATCAAAAATGAAGTGGCCAGATTTCCAGAAATGCTTGGCAGCTGACAGGTCCCTTTGAGATCTTTACCCCTGCTTGCTCAGGCCCCGGAGCTAGAGGACCTCCTGGCCTTTCGGTGATTTAGGGGGATAAATAAAATTTGACCACTTCATTAAGATGCCTAAATCAGGCTTGAGCTTGTTTGCAAGCCTGCCCCTGGCCACTGTGGGTGGTGGTCACGTCTGATCATCCCCTCGAGTTCTTCCAGGGAGGTTTACATGGTAACTCAATTTTGCCTTGGAGTTGCTACATGGTGGGTGAAGGGTCCCATTGTGACAGAGGGTCCTTTTTTATGGGGGAAAAGCAGGAGGTGAGAAGCTCTGGAAGTGGGAGGACGAATTGATCTTTTTTGAGAAGAACAAAGGGACAGAGAGGAGAGGACTGACTTTTGTTGAGAAGAGAATGAGGATCATCTTGCTGTCTTAGTGCTGTAATTCATGGCTTGTTTTCAAGACCCATCGTATGATTTCTTCCATAACAAGGGGGGAAGGACTTGGTTAAATTGTAAGTGAGTATTACTTCAAGTGCTCTGAGGAAATATATTCTTTCCCCATCGAGCCCATACATTATTTCCATGTAGTTACAGGGCCTTGCATTTCCTGGAACTATCATCCAGACCTTAATTCTCCTCGCACGACATCCCTTTTAAAATTGTGGAGGTCTCTTAATCAACCTTTGTATCAGTGGCAAATTTGCAGTATGACCTAATTTGAGAGATGTCTCAAAGTGCTGACTCAAGGGGTTGGTGAATAAAGGCCAGTCATTGCTTCTGTGACACTAATGTGATGCAAAACAAAATCGAGTTACATCAGCTGAACGTTAGTTTGCAAAAAATATCAGTGATTGAAGCCACTCGCTGGTCATCTTTTATTTATACTCATGAGATTTATACTTTTTGGGCCCTGAAATGGCTCTAAAACCAAGTTCTGGAGAAGAGGTATGATGAGGCTCTTTAATGGTGAAAAATCCCAGTTGGGTTTATACATTCAAGCTGCATCATTTGCACTTCATAATCTCCTCTCTTTTATAGAGCGGGAGGCAGACACATTATTTTAGAACTTTTATTAAAATATTTATACAGCAACAGATGAAAATTCTCATCCTAATATGTCACTTTGCATTTTTCAGCTGTGTTCCAAGTCTTTATCTTTTTTCCTTCTCTAATTGAAACTCAACTGATACTCCTTCATTCTCTCGATAAGTAACTGTCTTAAAATGACTAGCAACTACTTTGGGACACAAAGAAATAAAAAGAAAAGAAGGGATTCAGGCCAGAAAGTTTATGGAGGCAAAAAGTCCTATAAAAAAAAAAAAAAAAAAATCAATAACAAAAAACCCCACACCATGGTTTTATTTACCGTCTCAAAAAAAGGAAAAGTGAGTATAAATTATTGAGGTTTTTTGCTAGTATTTTAAAGGGGTATAATTTCAGTTCTTTTTTCTTTAGCTTCTCTTTTTCACACTTTCTAAAGGAAATTTATTTGAGCTAGAACAACTTGGCTAGAGAGGAGCAGAGTGTGTTTCCTAGTCAGTTTGTCAAATATTGTCTGTTTATTCACACTCAGAAGAGTTACTTAATAATCGAAGGTCTAGGGATGAAACAACTCAGCAGGAACTATTTTTCCTTATGCTTTTTTTTTTTTTTTTTTTTTTTCCTTTAAATTGAAACATCAATAATGCAAATCATCCAGTACGTGCTGATAAAACATCTCTGACTTTGCACTGAAGTGGCTGAAAACCACATATGCTCACATATGCACACTCAGAACAAGGGAGACAGGCCATTAATTTAAAATTTAGAGGACCAATAAGTTTTTGATAGCAATGGGTTACTGTGCTAATGATTATTTAACTCGCTTCATGTTGGGTTAAGTATGTATGGCTATGTAAAGTGTAACACCTTACTGAAGTTCAACAACGAGACTTTTGCCTCTGAAATGTTATATTCAAAGTGTGGGGGGAGCAGTGAGGTTGTAAAAAGCACTTACTATATGATAGCTAATTTCAAGCCGTCGTGAAACAGAAGCTGCTACAGTTAAAGAAGTACACTTTGATAGTTCAGGAAAAAATAGCCATTAAGAATGCTTAAAATACTTTTACATTTCCCCCTCTGTTTCTTCTTAATCTGTTATTTTAGCATGGCTGTATTTATCGATGGTTGCATGCACCGAGAGGGGAGCATGGCTGCATGTTTTACTTGCTGGTTATTCTCCTAATTGTTATTTAATTTATTTTAATTTTTTATTTTTTAAATTTAATGGTTTTTAAAATTAATTTAAAAAAATATTTTATTTTATTTTATTTATTCTCGAGGCACACATTTCCATGATAAGATAACACAAGGTTTGAGGTTTGTTTGTGGCTTTTGAGCTTGAATGGACAGCTGCACTTATTATTCAATACAATACTGATTATCCTTTTCTAAGTAAAAGATAATGCCACTTCTAAGTAAGGAGAGGAAATAAAAAAAAAAAAGATAAGAATAGTGATAAACGTTTGGCTCCCTGTATATGATTTGCAGACTTTTTTTTACTCCATCATTCTTCAAGTACAATTCTGTCGGATTATTTTTTTATTTCTTTTCTAAAATTGTTTCATCTTTCTAAAGCAACTGCACTTGCTAAACTCCCCATTTTGGGCTGTTAGTGCTTTATGTGGTGGATTCTTTAGCAGTAGTACGTAAGTGCTGCCATTTGTGAATATTTTGTGTCCTTCAGCCCTCCTAGGAAGGTTTAGGTAGGAATGCTCTAAACCTTGTAAGAGTTGCCTATCGGGAGAGGATGGAAAAGTAATGGCTAATGATCTTGAAGCTAGCTGGAATTCAGAGACAAACAGTAAACATAATCAATATAAATATTAAAAAAAGAGATGTTTTTTTTCTTTTTTTTTTTTAAAAAAAGAGAAAAAGAAAAAAAAAAGCAATGAAAATTTATGACCTTAACATTCCTTCAGGGTCAAGCAATTTATCAAATTCTCTCACTTTCTGGTTTCAATTACACAGCTATTGTGGAAGGAACTTATTTTAGCAGGTTCATTTGCCTCAGTAGGGAATACAGGACTTTGGCCTAATGCTTCACCTTTAGTGCAGGCCATTTGAGCCTTAGAACAAATACCAATCATCACTCTTTGGGAAAAAAAAAAAAAAGAAAAAAAAATCTGCATCGGCGTGGCCTATTGGAATGGGGTTTCTGTCAAGGTAAACGGTTTTCGGCAATGACTGTGGTAGAGTGGCGATAAATCCCATTTTATTGCTGAAAAATTCCAGCTTCTCTCCATGCCTGACAGCTCCCCACATTCTCGTACCCATTTGGGCAATTTCTGCACTATGTCCATCTGGTTCTTATTACCTCTCAACCTGCCAGTGTCTGATCCAAAAAAAAGTGCAGGTCAAAAACAGGGGAAAGAAACCAAGGTGATGGACAAAACAGAAAGAGAGTGATTGAGAGACAAAGACATGGTCCCTGTTCCTCCCCCTTGCTAGGAAAAAAAAAAAAAAAAAAAAAAAAAAAAGTTTTTTCGGGAATAAACACATTTATGGGAGGTTAAAAGCTTCATTATGAAGATGTCAGCAATGTCCATACAGTAGAAAATTACAATTTTCTAAAAAATTATCCACACCTTCAAACTTTGATAACAATTCTGAACATCTGATACTTACCTAGAACAGGGATGACTCCTGCCTAAATAAAACCTTTCAGAAGTGGGAAAAGTCAGGGCATCACACCCTCAGTTATAGGAGTCCTGGTGTGCCCAATCCTTTGGCTCTTACGATGGTGAGATTTGCTTCCAAAGGCTCACTTTGGATTGCAAATCATTGCAGGAGGTCAGCCAAAGTCCAATTAAAATGTAATTTGAAAAAGTAAAACAATATAAATAAAAGTTAGGCTAGTTTCATGTGATAGAAAAGTGAAAGAAAAATCTTCATTTCCATGCAAGTTTTTTTGCACACTGCTGAATCCAGACCTACTATGGGAAGCTGAGTTTCTTCTCATTAACCTTTTTGACAAGTAGAGGGAATGTCTGGCCATTCTTTAGATTTAAAAAGCAAACAAATTATACCAGGACAAACTAAACAGTGAAGTCAGAAAAACAACAACAAAACCAGGAAAACCAAAACAAACTCACAAGCACTTTTCTTTCTCTCTTCTCCCAAAATACTGTTTTGCACAGTATTTTCAAGGACACATGGGTGCTACTGGGAAACATGCCTTGATGTATCAACTCAACCTTCCATTTCAAGGGAGCTGGTGAGTTTAATTTCAATTCTCATATTTATTTTACCCCAAAACACCATGTATTCCACCCAATACATGATGGCTCACTGTATCTTTTTTCCCCAGAATATCACTGCTCTGAACCTCTTACACTGTCTCTTCCCCAGCTATGCAAGGGAAATGAAAAGCAACTTTTCAGAGCTATCTTCTGTCCCGAAGATCTGATAGATTTCTCAACAGCAGGAAATTTGGAGCATACCCTGGAGTCTGCTTTGGTGATCCTGGATGAGAAGGGCTCTTGAGCATCCCATGATGGACATCTCACCTACAGCAGGACATGCTGGTAGATGTAAAGGTGTGATCTAGCACTGAAAGTTTGGAAATTGTGATTTTTGACGTTATATTCAGAATTACGTCGGCACAGCTTGTAGGAACCTGCTGGCTTCCAAAAGCTCCAGCAGTGAAACAGCAAACAGAGGTCTGGTTTCCAGTGGAGCTGTAGGAACTTCTTGGGCTTTGAACAAGGACATGGGGCAGAAGATGAGTACGAAGCAAAAGGTGGGGAGAGTTCAAGTTCTTACTCCAGAATCAGTCACCTCAAGATGCCACGTGTAAAAAACAACCTTCATCTGTCCTCACAGCTTCTTCATCCAGTGTTGGTGCATCCATTTAAAATAAGAATCTAGGGGGCTTTACTTTGATGGAAAAAGTCTTCCTCTCTGTTGCCTTTTGGTGTCAGTAATGGCACTGAGGAACCTGATATCCTGTGCTTGGCATTTTTTTTTTTTTTCATTTTTAAAGAATTATAGAATTGTATTTTCTAAGAATTATTTTCCGCTCGCCTCTTTTTTTTTTTTTTTTTTTTTTTTTTTTTTCAGCTTGAGGGGGACACACTATGTGGTTTTATCTGCCAAGCTATAAGAGGGCAGTTTAAGGTGCCTCTGAAAGCCTTTGCTGGTTGAATGGCTCTCAGCCACCCTGTTACATTTGCTTTGCCATAGAAAACAAAAGAGGCTGACAACAGGGAAAGCCCCAACTTCGACAATAAAAATATGTCAGCACGAAAATGGTTAATGGTGAGTATTATAGCTTCAAAAGAGCCCATTGGCTACCCCTAAAGGATGCCCTGCAATTGTTAAACTCATCAGATGCAACTACCCCTCCTCAGCTAGCCCTTACATTTGTCTGGCTAACAGTAAAAAAATACTATAATAAATCGGTAACATATGTTGCCAGACAAGAATCAGTGATATAAATAAAGAGTCAAGAGACATAGCCCCTCAAGAACAATGTGTAAAGATTTAAACTTTCAATGTATTAGTTAAGCTAGAAACATTTTAAGAGTAACTTGAAAGAAGTGTGCTGTTTGTTTATATCATTCCTCCTTTTTTTCCTTTTTTTTTTTTTTTTTTTTTTTTCCTTCTCTTCAGATTGCATTTTAAATCAAAATGTTCTCCATGACTGACTGCTTTACAGCACTAGGGTAAGTCCCATTTTTCCACAGCTTAAAGAAAAAATATGCCTGAAAAATCTATGCCAGAAAGGCATTTTGTTGGGTTTTGGTTTAGGAAATAAACACGTTGTTGGGGACAGCCTCTTTTGGTTTTCTTCCTTTTTTTTTTTTTTTTTTTTTTTTCCCTTTTCTTTTAAATCCAAATATATGAAATTGTGCATTTGCAAACAGAACAACTATCAAGAAAGGCAATTCCTCTTGAAGGTGACAAGTCTCAAAACTTGTAATAAATTAGCAGCAGCAGCATTAAAAAAGAAAGTATAAACCAAAATATGCCTTGAGACTTGACTGGATATTTTATTTATCTTTTTCTATTATTGAGGCATCCTTTGAAAAATGGCATAAAATAAATAGTTTTACAAAGCAACAATATAATCAATCTCTAAATGAGAAGATAAATCAAGGATTTCATTAACTGCTGGTAGCCAGTTTAAATTGTAGTCTTGTCCATAATGTCTATCTATCTATGTATGTCCAAGTTATATTAAAAACCTTTAAATGGCTTTGTAATATCAGCTACATCTAGCTATTATAATAATTAATGATACTGTTTTATAAATCAATATATGTATTCTTGATAAATTCATATCCAGTTAATGGTGTAATTTAAATAAAAAATTAATGTAATAAAGGACATACTGGAAGAGGCAGGAAATCTTTAAAGGTTAAGAGGCAAATTTGTCTAAATTCTTTTCTTTGTACCTATTTTTTGAGAGTGCCTCCATTGAAATTCAGCTGATAGCAGGCTGGCTCTTTGAATTGCACTCTTGCCATTAGTTTTGTATTAACAGCACTCGGTGAGTTTTTTTGCAGCCAAAGGAAAGGGGAAAGCTCCTTCAGCGAAATGAATACTTCCCTCCCTGGCTTCTCACCCTGCTGCAAACAGGAAAAAAAAAAAAAAAAAAATTATTAAAAAAAAAAAATCACTCCAGCATTTGGCAAGAAACAGATATGGTAAAAAAGCCTTTTTTTAACCATTCCCTATTGATTCTGTGTTTGTATTACTGGAAGGATATTTTGCTTATTCTAGGCAGTATCATTAAAAAAAGGTAAAAGAAGAATATCTCGTTCCAGGCATGAAGTGCATTCGGAGGAGCACGGAAACCCTGCAGACTGCTCAGTGTAATAAAAAACTGTTCTTTATCTCTTGTTTTAAATACAGTTAATCCCGTTTATTCAGCAAACACATCTAAAAGCAACTTGGAGGGGAAAAAAAAAATAAAGAAAAATCTGGAAATTGCCTTTTTATACTTGCCATGGTGAGAAACCGCGGCTCTGTTTCTTTGCTCTTATTTATAGTCAGTAACCACAAAATGTATCTCTAATAATAACAGGGGATTTTAATAGGCAATATTAATCGTTCTTCCCTTAACTTTTGATCTTAAATGTTTCAAACAAAAGCCCACTGCTTGTTTATATGCCAAATTAGTTCGAAGAATATCTTTTTGAAATGATGCAAAATACGATGCTTTGTCATCCATACTGACATGGTACAGAAATGTCATTTTAATCCATCAAGAGATGTTTTTTTTGGGGGGGAGGAGAGTTTTGTTTTTTTTTTTTCTGAACATTGCTCTGCCTTATTTAGAGCAGCAGCAATCTGCACAGTTTCTTTTGACACTGATGGGTATTTCAAACCCCTTACGCCGAGGGGAGGGAGGGAGAAAAAGGAATTTGCTGCCAGTCACCACGGCTGATCCAGCTCCATGAGCCATCGCTTATTTGCTAAAAGTTTACATTCCAAATGGGCTTGAAATTTAAAGGTGTGGGTTGTCTGGACACTGGAGCTACATTTAGAAACAGAGGGAGAAAATAGAGAGAGGACGACTACGCTTGTGTGTGAAAAGTCTACCAGAGTCCTGATAATAAAGCTCTTGAAAATGCCTTTTTCTTTTTTTTTTTCCTGTGCTGCAGCTAGGAGCAGGAGCCACACCACCACTCCTAGGAGGCTTCATTCAGGCTTTATAGGAAAAACATCAAACGGCAGCTTCCAGTAACACGCCGAAATACATTACACATTTTAAATATCTTCATTTGGAAACACACATTTTGTCAGTTGGGTTTTTTTTTCCCCTCTCTCGTGGGATCATTAATGTGCCTCTCCCCAGACAAAGCAAGGACAAGCCCCATCCTTAAAAATTATCTGCCTTACAGATCACATTCCCAGGCATGCTCCCCGCTTTTTATTACCATGGATAACCTCTTAATGCTATCACAATTTTATACTTGTTAAGTGGACATCTTCCGAATATTTAACTGCAAACAAAGTGACTTCATTTCGGGGGAAAAAGGGGGGTAGTGGAGGGGAGGCAGGAGAAATGCTTTAGGATGATTAGAAACATAAGTTTCTATCTTCTGTCACACCAGTCTATCAATTATTCAAAACCCTACTAAATTTAGATGTCTGCTCCTAAAACGTTGTTTGCACTCGTTCCCTGGGAAGATGGAGGCAGCTGATAATTTGGCTAAATTATGCGTTGGAGCCCAATGGTTACAAATGAAAGTCTCGAATTCGGCAGATTTATTTGCCGCTGACGAATTTCTCTCGGCGGCGATGATTCGGACCCGCTCTTTCAGGGAGCAAATCAAGGGGCGAGGCGGTGCCTGCAGGTATTTACATGAACCAAACTGCATCCTTTCAGCTAATGAAACGATGCACGGGTGACACGGTGGGAGGTGTCACCGACAGGACAGGGACCAGCAATGGAGAGGGGGCGAAGGGCCTAAAGCATCCCCCAAGGTGCTCGGTGTCCCAGGCAGTCATTACCTGAATGCAAAGACCAATAAAGGGGGAAGGCATTGCTGTTGTCACGAGCTGTGAAGGATGCGGGGTGGGTGGCCAGGTGTAACGCGTTCGCCCCAAATCTACGCTTCCAACAGCCTTGAAACAGCGGGGTGAGCAAAGCCTGGCTGCTGTGACAGTGCAAAATATCCCCCTTTTTGTAAAATACCCCCCTTTCTCAGCAGTGTCAGGGCGTGATTGGCAGCAAAGCTTTGCCGAGCGTGGGCGTCCCCCCCTGCGCACCAGTTACAGGAAGCAAAGGGGGAGTTCTTGTAATTTATTTTGTGCTTTTATTTTTTTTTTTTTTTTTTTAATAGATAGGTGCTGACAAATAACGCTGCCTCCTTTAGCAGCTGTCCTTCGCGGCAGCAAACAAACCTCTTCTTACTTTATCAGTGGTAGAACCTCCTTTCCTAGAGGAAATAATATTTTTGGTGAAGACAATTTGGCCTGATATTGCCACAGCTTGAGGGTGTATGTGCAAAAAACTGCAGCCCCTGTTGCGGGAGCAGAGGTGTTCCTCCAGCAGCCCTGTGCATGGGGGTATCATTGGCAAGGGGGTTGGTTCATGGTGCTGGGCATGACAGCAAGAAAAGAAATGCTGCTGACTATGAAAAAATTTTTAGAAAATAAAATTAAAAAAATAAAATCCACTCGACAGAAACACCACCCTTTCACTTGCAGTGACAGTCAGTAATGCTGAAACACAG
Source organism: Heliangelus exortis (assembly GCF_036169615.1). Taxonomy (NCBI): domain Eukaryota; kingdom Metazoa; phylum Chordata; class Aves; order Apodiformes; family Trochilidae; genus Heliangelus; species Heliangelus exortis. The sequence goes on from NC_092424.1 coordinate 36,503,131, forward strand.
GCAGCCTTAGGGAAAAAAAGATAATAAAAAACCCCCTCATTTATAATTAGAAACGGAAAAGTTTCAGGCAAACAGAAAGCAAATTGCACAAGCCCTTGTGTCAGCGCCCCCCCGCCCAGTGCTGCCTCTAAAGTCCCATTGCTAAGACGTATTCCCATTTTACAACTCTGGCATAAAGGCAGGCAAGTGAGAATGGGGAGGGGGAAGAAAAAAAAAAAAAAAGCCAACAAAAAACCCACACCAAAAAAACAAAACAAAGGACGTGCAAGTGCTTTCATTTACTTTGATAATCCTCCTCCTGCTCCAGAGCATTTTGCTGTCTTTGTCAAAGTGAATGACAACAATTTGGCCAACTCTCTCTGAGCTGCACTCAACAGTGACAGGCAAATTATCAGAGGCCCTGCACTCCTTATTATCAGAGGAGAAGTCATCAGGAGGACGTGCGGAGGATCCCTCTCCCCTGTCACTATTTGTCAGTGGGACAAGGGCCACTGCTATGGGTAGCTGACAGGTAATTTCAACAATAACAATTACTCCTATTACTGGTGTCATAAACAATTCGCCCAAGGCATGACAATAGCAAAGCTTTATAATTCAATGCCATATAAATAAATGCCAGCAGGTAACAAGTAATTTAGCTCCAATCAGGCCTTGGCCCTGGCATTAATATTGTTATTGCAAGAAAATGGAAAATTGAAAAAATTCAATATGTTAATGAATTAAGAAGGGTTCAAAGGCTAAGGGAGAGGAGGAGTGATGTGGGGGAGGGAAGCAAAAAGCAAAAGAGACAAAAATCACACCTTCAAAACCAGTGCAATACTTGTGTTTATATAACCTTACAACAAGTTTTTGATATAAACCGTGGTCTTGGTATGTTGCCTTTTAGGTAAGGGCAAAATACGTGCAGGAACCAGAATGCCACCTCTTGCCTCCACTTACCACACCGCAAACGAAGTGCACGAAAAGAAATAAACTGAATTTAATGGCTTTATTATAAACAGAATTGTATTTGAAATGCTATGCAAGACATAGATTTCACAAAGGTTAAAGGTTTATTTGCAGCTCCATTGCTTTATTATCCACTACTTGCATTCTTTTAATCTTTTTTTTAAACAAGCTGCATTAAATCATTGATTCTTATTTATCAAGAAGAATTTTATTGTACTTTTTCTCTCCCCAAATGTCCTTCATAGGCCACAACATCCCCAGCCCACCTATGAAAGCGATGATCAGCAGCAAACAAGCCAGAGTCCAATATCTCCAAGTCCAACTTCTTGATCAACCCAATTTGCAATTTTACTATTTGACCAGCAAGACAATGTGGCATCAGGCTGACAGCAGTAAAAGAATTTGAAAATCTCTAATTAGGAGAGCTGCGGAGCAATTAACGCATGTCAAATTTCACTTCATCAAGTGCCACTCTAATTTTCCCACTAAAAATTAATGGATTTTTTTTTTTTTTTTTTTTGGTGTGTGTGTGTGTGTGCGCGTGTGTGTGTCCCCTCAAGGCAATGTTGATTCAAATCTGCTCAAGATGCAGCGTTGCACAGCTAAGCATCTTCTTGATTACAACCCGCCACACTTCTAACTGCTTTCATTCTCACTGCCACAGATACTTTGTCAACAGTCAAATTACGCCATGCTGATAACAATGCATAATGGTCTTCCTCAAAGGAGGCTCCTGTCATGGAGCAGCCTTTCATAAAAACCGACTGGTTTCTTCTCCAGAAAACAGATCTGGCTGAAAAAAAAAAAAAAAAAAATGAAGTTTTTGTTGTTTCAGCATGGGTTGCAATGTAATTTGTTGGTGGTGTTTTGGTTTTTTTCTTCTTTTTTTTTTTTGGTTGTTTTTTTTTTCCTCCCTCCTGCTCTCTCTCCCTTATGCTATAATTTATTTATTTTTGAGCTCATCTGAAATTACAGCAGGGAACTGTTTGAAGAGCTATACAGAATGGAAAATATTTATAGTCACTGTTTGTACAGGCTTTGCTTAACCACTTTGCTCCAAGACATTCGCAAGAGCAACATCCTCCTTCCACTGCTGTCCATTTCTTGCGTTGGTTGGTTTTTTTTTTTCCTTTCATTCCTTTCTTTTTTTTTCTTTTTGTTTTTTTGTTTTGTTTTGTTTTGTTTTGCTAGTTTGGTTTTGGTGGGTTTTTTTGGTTGGTTGGTTGGTTTTGTTTTGTTTTTTTCTTTCTTTTAGGAAGGTGCAGGGCAGCATCCTGCACCCTTTGCATAAGCACAAGCTCCACTGACGTCAATGGGAGTTTTGCCTGAGCAAGGGCCGCGCGCCTTGGCCCACTGCTGTAAACACGTTGGGACTTTCTCTGTTAATGGATGGTATTTAGATTCTGCACGGGGCTTATTTAACGTGCACATTTGCCAGAGTCCTCAAACATCACAGGGCACGCAGGACAAATTGCCTTTCTTGTTGGAGCAGCGTGGAGTGCAGGAAAAAAGCACTGAGCTACCCCACTTAGTTTTTACCGACTGCTCTCCCCCCAACTCCCTGCCACCTTTTTCTGGGAGATTCAGAGTAGTAAAAGCCAGAGGGTGGCATGAGGCAGGATTTTCAGCAAGTAGGAGTGGAATTAGTAGGCATAAAATTCTTCAAAGATACTTTTTGCCTTTACGTTTTAGAGTCTAAGTGTGCTTCTCTGCTCAAACTTTGGGAGAGGGGGACAGCACCCACAGGTCTTTCTGTTGCTGGACTTGCTAACACTAACAGGAAAAATTCACCCCAACAGTACAGGTGGAGCACACAAATTGTAGTGGGAATTTGTGTATGCCACATGTATGCCAAAACCACATGTTGCCTTTTATCTGAGCCACCTTTCCATCAAGAACTTCTTTTCTGCTCGAGAAATGACGGATGCTGCAGTTATCAAGTACCCTGGACCCTGCTCCACTTTCCTATATCCTGTCCGTTTACAGCCACCCCCACCCCTCCAGGCATTAACATTTTGCAATTAACTCTCTCCATCCAATTTAGAAATGAGGAGATTTGTGGTATCTGGTCACTGCATGTTCCTCTCTCTTTGTGTACTCCAGATAGGACAGAGGAATGAGCCTTCCCCTGATGCACAAGCAGTCCTCAAGCATCCCCTGACCAGAGGCTCTGCAGCCACTGGGGCTTAATACACATGTAAGTGCTATTTTTTTTTCCTTTTATGTCCTTCCCTAAGCTTTAAAAATTATAGTACCACTTTTAAACAAAGCACAGCTTATATACTTTGCCTAAACAAACCTCTCCTCCCCCTCTTCCTTTTTTTCTTTTGGGAGGGGGAACCCAACACACAAAAAAATGCTGTCTTAAAATAATAGGCAGGACCCTAAATTAAAGAAAGAAAGGAAGAAAGATGTGATTATATAACACGTCCTGCAGTAATCAATTTTACCTCCAATATCTGCTTTTGTTTTCAAAATGCTAAATAAACAATACATAATGCATCCCTCATCAGCCAAAACCATGAGGGCTCAGTGCTCAAATAACAGGAAACATATTCAATTTTCCTAACAGAAGACAGTTCATTAAGCTGTGCCACATCAAATAAAACTTTAATTTCTCCAGCATCAGAGTCGCAATGAAAGCAATTGAGGAAGATGAGCCATATGGTACTTCTATCAGCAAACACATATTGCTCATTCCCCCAAAGTTTTCTAATTCTGCTCCCCAGACCTGTGTAATATAGATAATGTGCTCTGAGCGCAGCAACCATGAGCTATCTGGTGTACACTTCTAATACTGTATTTAATGGGAAATAATGAATCATAAAAGCCTGCAGAAGATGGCTTTTGCTAACCTAAATCTCAGCTGTAATTTCATTGTTCTGTGCCTAAGATGCTGTTTGCCCTTTTCAAACAACAGCAGTTGAACATAATTATGCCGCTACAAACCTGGGCTGCAAAAAGAAAGCCTTCCTTATATAACCAAGTTTCTATTAACTCTTGAAATCCTGAGCTTGGGGAAACTCTGGGCTGCCAGAGAGCTGCCTGTCAGCTTTTAGGGTTCATTAAAGCACACGTATATCCTGGTTTCCAGAGCATAGCTCCGCAAATTAAATTGATGACTCTCACATCGGGCCAAAAAATGCAACAGGAGAAGTCTATGAAAAATTAGGAAATCTGCTTGACATCGGGAAATCCGACACTTGTCTGCTCTAACATCTGTAAGTGCCAAAGCCGTATAACCCAGTAAGAGGGAGATATTTTTTTTTCTTTAAAAAAAGAAGGTAAGTCTATTTTTCCTCTTCTTGCCAGATATAAAAAACCCCATCGTTAGTGCCTTAAGTAAAGAGGCCTCTAAACTTTACAGTGTTTATCCTCCGTTTATAAATTTGTAATGATCTATTTAATGATATCATAAGGTTAAAAGTTAAACAGTCCTGTATTTTTTTGCCTTTTTCCCCCCTCTGCCTTTTATGAAGTAACCTGTGTATCTCTGATGCGGGATCTGGGCTGTTTTCTGAAGAAGCCTATGGGTAAAGAGACATCCCTACATTCACACAGGAGGATTCATACAGGCAAGGACAGCAATATAAAGGTATTATTTTGATGTGAAGAGCCCTGCTTGGAAAACATCTTCTCATCAGAAGTAAGCCTCTTTGTTTCCTCTCCCCCCCTTCCTCCAAAAAAATACAGGGCTAATTTAAAACATTGTCTAGATATGCTACTTATATATATTGAAAACATATTCTAGTGGCTGTGTTTGTTTTGGATATATATGTACAACCCCCCCCCCACCCCAATTAAATTAAAAAGAGTGACTTTTAAAAGTTAGAGATTGCCTTTTAAAAGCTTATTAAAATCAGCATGTTCGATGTCTGTCTTTGAATTAGCTCAGAGGCTTGATTGCTTTCATTAAAGCTGCCTCTTTGGGTGCTGCTCGGTGAATGTCCAAGTCTGTTTTTTCTTCCACCTCTCTCCCCCCGGCCCCGAGCTGCTTCTCGCTATTTGTCAACTTGGATTTTCCCTCCAAATTTTGAGCACAGAATTATTTTTTTTTTTTTTTTTTTTTGAGAAGCAACACCCACCCCGTCTTTGCAAAATATCACAACAAAAATTGCCAGCAACTCGAGCCACAGAAAGACCAACAGGTAAAAAAAAAAAAAAAAAAATCTTAAGGAAGCTAAAAAAAAATAAAAAAAGACATCCCCAAAACACCCACCCTGACCAAACCAACCCCAACAAGAAACTCCACCCCAAGCCACCTAAACCCCCAAGCCGTCACATTGCTCATAGCCCATGAATGCCTTAAAAACAAATGTTTAAACAGGTTTCTTTCTTTCTTTTTTTTTTTTTTTTGAAGCAGCAGCAAAAAACCTCTGCATGCTCCGATGGGTTACAATAACAATGCTCTATTGCAATGTAAAACAAGCTGGAGGAGAAAAAGGTGCTTTTTGTTACCATTTTATCAAAGCTGTTCATCTTCTAGCTGCAGGCAGCATTTTGCTGGAATTGCAGATATTTCTCTGTCCGGGCTCCTTTGTTTGTGCATCTCATTTGCATATATTTATCTCCAGCTGAGGGTGCTTTCAGCTCATTAAGGCCTCCCCTCGCATTATTTCATAAGCCAGCTGCTAGGAGGGATTTCACCTGTGGTGACTGAGAAAAGAGGGGTGAAAAAAACAAATTCTTCATAAGAAGAAGAAAAAAAAGCAAGAAAAAAAACCAGGCAAAAAAAAAAAACCAACAACCAAGGAAATCTTCTGACTCTCTTCCCCTATAAATGGGCACCATTTGTGTTAAACAGCCTCTTGTCATGATAGATGCCTCCTGGGGTCAGGGGGGAAAGTTGATTTGAAGGTCAGCAGTAAAACAACAGACAAACCAGACGCCAAACTGGTTCCTTAGCTGTCGGTGGGAGCAAGCGGTACAACCAGGTCTTGAACCTTTTTCAACCTCTAATAAAACAGGGGAAGAATCTGAAGTGGAGCAACCAGGCCCCGGAGGAAAAAAAAAAACCCAAACCAAAAACCAACCCACAAATAATATCAATATCAAGCAGCAATGGGAAACAACGGGGCAGCTCTCAGCGTTACGGGCACGCTGCTATTGTTTCAAGAGCCGGGGAATTAATTCCACTTATTTATTTAAGGCGTGTCAACTCACTGCCTAAACCTGTTTCAGTGTCAAGATGAATAAAACTTTTATGGCTCATAAAATAGAGCCATTCATCTCAATGGTCTTTGTGGTGCCTGGGTTGTTTTTTTTTCCCCCTCTCCTCCTGGCAGGCTGAGCTGGGCCGAAATCTCAGTGTCCCGGCACTACCAGCTTGCTCACAGGAGCACAGAAAATTTGGACGGGGCATTGCAAGCTAAACTTCTGGATTTGATTACAGATGGTAAGTGTTAATTCATCCGAATCACATGCAAAATGCTCCCCTCTTTATTCTCATCCTAAAAACCTACAATGAATTTACGTCATCTATACGGAGTTTTGGACCAACAGGTAATAAAATACAATAAAGCGTGCTTTTTATCAGGAAAAAAAAATCCCATTAATTATAGTTCATGACTACTCTAAACCAAATGTTCAAATAGTAGTTGGAAATGATGCATAAAATCTCAGCATGTTCTGATAGGTTATAGAGTCAGTGGTTTATTGCAATGTAAAACAAGCCACAGGAAGAGAGGGTGGTTTTGTTTACCATTTTCATCAAAGCCGTTCATCATGTTGATATACTTATGTTATATTGTGACCCCTACATACGTTGCATTTCATTTATTTATTTTCCAGGTTGTTGCCACTTTTGCTGCCTTTGCCTCTGAGAAGTCAAGTTATTCTCTGGCCCTTTTGAAATATGTCTCATCTGCACTGAATTTCTGCCGACAAACCAACCGATAGATACGGATGTAAGAAGTATTTATTATCGCTGAGTAAGGTTTTCTTTTTACTTAATCTGAGGCAATTAGTACCTGAATAAACACAGACTAAGTAATCTACCTCCTCAAAAGGTAATTAGACTTGAAAAGCACTGTTCAGCTCTACCCAGGGAAAGCACAGATCTGATTAAAACTTCGGAGATTCGCTTTTATCCCATTCCCTCTTGCCCCAGAAAACCTTCAACGAAATCCCCAGAAGTTTTAATTTTTCCTCATGCCAAACCTGGGGCCTCTCTCAGCCACTGCTGCCTTCTTCCCTTCCCCCCAAAATCTTTAACCCCGCTTCTCATTATTCTTTGCCTCTAATCTAATCACTAATTCCTTGTCTTGGCCAAATAGTTAAAAATGTTAAGTGCTGCTCGCAATTCCTGCTGCCTCCCCCTCGTATCTGTCTCTGTTTATGGAACGGGCCCTGGTTTCCTCCTGCTCTTGTTCAGCTGTAGGTCTGCAGGTCAGGAGACTGTAAATACACACAGAGCTGCCCCAACCCATAAATCTGAGCAAAGGGCAGCCTTATATATTCAGATAAGGGATGCAAGGGCCGGGGCTGGGGGGAAAGAAAAGAAAGGAAAGAAATATATAAAAGAAGAGAACAGGAAGGAGGTGTTGGAGACCAAACCTGAGGTGCCAGCAGGCACCGGGTAAGCCCTGTGGGAAGCTCCTACTGCCTCATAGGATGTGCCAGCAGGAGAAGAATTTGAAATGTTCACCTTTCTCCCCCCCTCCCCTACTTGTTTGTATACAAATTATTTAAAAATACATTTTATTACCTTGAGGATAACAAAATTAAACAAGAATTTTCAACGATTTTCTCTCCTCCAGACCGTTGTTGGTCTATTCTTCCCCCCCATTTTATTTCCAGCACCTCTGAAGCTTTCAAGGGAACAGTCCCCCCCTTTTACTGCTTCTCAGTTCCAAGGTCTTAGAATAAATAACATTGTTATTACTCACTTCACCAATTTCCAAGAAGAAATATTGCTGCAGCAAATGTGAGCAGCACTAATATTTGCAAAGTGATAAATGGATTGTTACATACCTCCCCGTCTGTGTGGCCTCCAGCCATCCTCCGGCCGCCTACATCCCTCCTTGGGGCAGGAGGGAGTGTGCCTTTGAACTTAGCAGGGTCCAGGCACTTAGTGCCTTGCACGAGAGCCTGCCCGTGGCCCCCTCCCTTGCCCTTGGATGGAGAGATAATTTTTAATGGCAAGTCCATCCCGGAGATGGTACCACATCCCAGGAGAGCAGGAGTCACCTATCGGCACCAAGCAGCCAAGATGCTTCCAAATTTGTAGGTTCTGTTAAAGTTGGGTGCTGCAAGGAGAGAGGTGAAAGGCTTGAGATGTCCCTATGGCATAGTGGCTCCCCCACTGCCCTCCCTGGCCCCTGCAGGTACAGGGACACTCTGGTACAGGTTACCACATCCCTGGTATCACAGCAAAAGCCACCTGCCCTTCCCTGGCTGACAGTGATGTGAAAAGTGGACGGAAAAATGTTTGCAGAGGAGAAAAATAATTTTTCTCATTTCTACCACTCTGGCCACAAAATATCCCCAATATCTGAATGGGAACTACAGTGTATACCCGAAGTACCAGAGGTACAGATACTCAGTAGGGTGAAAATTGGAAAGATGTATTCCCAGCTGCCACCTCTCTCTCCGTTAATCAAACCTCAGTAACACGCACGAAATTCTTGGCAAACAATTCTTAACCAAAGCTGAGGTTAGGGAGGTGCCGAAGAGGGGAGCAGTCTGCAAGGCTCCTCACCCCAAACCTGGTGGCTCATCACATCATTTCTGAGCTTTAAGAGAGGTAGCAATCAGAAAATGCACATTGAATAATTAAAAAAAGCAAATCAATGCAGAACAAAAAAAAAAAAAAAAAAAAAAAGCCTGTAAAACTGTGGATTTCTTTTTTAAAGCAGCAATTTTATCTAGCTCTAAGGCATGGTTTGGTCGCTTCACTTTTATTTAAAACAAAATCTCCAAATCAAATTACCCTTGGGATGCAAGTCATGCAGAAAACCACTCTGAATTTGTGGTAATTAAAAACAAAGAAAACCATTTTGCTTTAGACTCACAAAGAGTAACCTGCTGACATGTTGGGATAGGGGCTGGGATGGTTTGGTCAATTGACCTGAATTCCTTAGATGGGATGAGCACCTCAGCCTGAGGTTACCCAGGCACCACACATGATGTAAAAGCTCTTCTTCCTCTATGGAGCAAAACTGAGCTGCTCTGGGAGCATAATCCCCACTCCCCTAGTGCTGGTATGGCATAATCTGCACAGCTGGGGTACCACCAGGAGAAGGAGTGAAAGCATCCTTCATCACACCATGCTTTCTGGCCTTTTCTGTCTGTACAGCCCTTAGGAGATTGGCAGAAACCCTAGGAGATACCCACCAGGTCTCACATGAAGGTTAAATGCAGTGTTATCAACATCTGCATGGCACCAGCTCAAGATAAGGATGTGTGCAAAGGTTTCGGCAACCTCAGGTGAAGGTGGAAGGTGCTGGCATGGTCTGGCAATACTAGTACATGGATACGTCTAAGTCCAAGGGCACAGGGAAGGTGGGTGAAAGGCTGGACTATATATTTGGTTGTTTTTTTCCTAAGGGGTAAAACAAAGAACATAATTCACTGACGGCAGGGAAAAAAAATCACCCAGAAACTGTAGGCAGAGGTACAAAAGGGTCAGTCAGAGAGATGGCAAAAAAAAAAAAAAAAAAAAAAGTATCTCACAGTTTTTCCTCCTGACCAAGGTAAATACCAACTTTTCTTTTTTTTTTTCAAGATGAGAAAAATTGAAAGGATGGCCATAAGTTACAGATAAAGCTAGGAACTCCTTTGGGATGGGCTCTCATGCAAAATACATGCAGTTAAATAGCTAATTAGTATTAAGTGATAGTCTGTATTGGCTTCTAATCAAAGAGTCAGTATATAAAACATCCCTAGTACTCTCTTGTCTGTGTTTCTGTATGTATGTGTACATGTATACATATATATACAGAGAGTTGCACACATGTACACATGAGTGTACACATATGTACACAAGTATGCACACACTAAGATACATGTACACGTTATGTACCTGTACACACCTGAAAACCCAGATTGCCACAAGTGAAAAATAATGAAGGGCTCCAAAATCATTTAAAGAAGAAAAAATAGGGAAGCCGGGGAGAGCTGGGCAGTGGTGTTGTGGGTACCTACTGTTTAGAAACATCAAAAAAAAAAAAAAAAATCTCAAATTACCAGCGCCTTTCCTAACTCCAGGAGCATGACCACGTTTTCTTGAGCAGTTCCTGGTCAGCAGGAGCCCCTGCGAGAGCAGTGTTTCTCATGCTGTTCCACTTCCAGCCCTGGGAAGAGCACAGCTAAAAAGAAAAAACAAAACAACTGATATATACAAAACATCTACATTTGTATAAACAGCAAGCTTTGAAAGGAAAAAAATCTGATCGTCATTTTTTATTACTTCTTTTTCTCAAACCTCTAAAAAAAAAAAAAAAAAAAAAAAAAAAAAGTAATGTCAAGGCAGTTCTTATTCTATCCAGACCAGTTCATAAATCCCAAGTAATAAATCTACATGATATCCCGGGCTGCTGGATTTTGCATTTGGAGCTCTGAAAGACTGATAGCTGAAAGATTTATAAAATCCCAGGTAGCTGGAGTGCTCCCTATTGGCTCCACATCTGAGGGGTCCCCACGTCCTGCTCAGCCCAGTGAGCTGGCTGTATGGGATATATTGTCCTCAAGCAGCAGGCTCCTATTTTCAGCCATGAGAAGTGCTAAAATTTGGTAATTTGGGGGTGGCTAGCCCCTGTTTAGGGACTTTTCTGTGAAGACACGGGGACAGCCACAGCCTGGAGGTACCAAGAGCCTGCTTGGTGACAAAATTACATCATGGGTTGTGCTCTAGTTGTACAATTTAGCATTGCGTGGAAGGCCTGGCTGTAAGCAGCAGAATTGTTTCAGCTGTCTTGAATACACATTTAATTTTGTTCATTTTGAATAGGAGCAACTGTTCAGCAGGAACATGGTATAACTTCTGGGGCCAGAAGATGATGGTACCTAGAAGGGAACTGGACCAGCTCCTTAGCATGAAAATGGTAGCTGGGATGCCTCAGATAAAGTACAAGCTGCAAATAATTTAGCTGGCAAAGCAGCACGTTCCCATTCCCCCAAGAGCACTGAAGGATGCTGATGTGGTCTTTTTTTTTTGTTATCATAGGTTCAGCGGATGTTGCACATGAGACCATGTGTACTGGGACAGAACTCTCCCAAAACACTGTCTGAAGTTTGGCATGTACTATTCATCTGCATCCACAGGGTGTGGAAAATGTGCTTAAAGCCTTCCCTTCATTACATTCCTCTGTGTTTCCTCCATGACCTTATTGAAGCTGAATATTTTTCTCCACACTTGCAATGACAGACATTTTTAATATGCTACTGTTGCATTAATAAATATATGTATATGTATATATATTTATATAGATGTCTATATCTAACCCTTTTCTGCAGTTGCAGGAGTTCCTTTATAGTTGTAAAGATATTAACTAACATTTTCTTTACTGAGAAACAAAATTATTTGCTTTATATTTCAGATATTTATATTCATGGGTCCAAAGCCATGTGGAAAATCCTTCTTCACCATTCTGGGGAAGGACAGTGGAATCAACCTGTGGTCAGCATTGCTTGTTGGGAGTTTTATCAAAAGCACACCATCCAGCTACATTTAGATTATTTTTATGATTTTTTGGTTGCTTTTTTGTCGGATTGCATTAGTAGGAATTAATCCATTGCAAGGATTTATGCTTCCTGTGTGTTGCGAGCATCTCTGCCTTTGAGCAGGCACCTTCAGCTCACGTGCCACGGATAGTTGCCTGCCTCCAGCATGCCTTCTGCTCATCAAAATCCCCATGTTCATTAGAAACACTCATTTAAGAGGTCAAACTAAACCAGACACATGCAGACGAAAGCATTTACATGAGGACTATGTCAGACTCACGGCAGGAGAGGTTTTTTCCTGGTTATTTCTGAAATCCAAAGCTTTCCCAAGCTGTTAGTGTCTCTCATGAGGTATCCTTCCCCTTCCCAAGTAGAACATATTTCTTTTTAAACGTCAAACTCCTGTGGACTATACTTATGCTATACTTCATCTTTTTTTTCCCCTCTTCTCTTTATCCCTCTTTCAGGTGGTTTGGAGTCATCTGGAGCTCACAGTCATGGAGTGTGAGGCAGGATAGGTGGGAATGGGGTTTGGGCTGCTCTGACTGGTCCCTACCCAACCCAGCCAGGAGCTGGGCTCCACCAATGTTTGCACAAGCTTGGTTCTGGGGCTGGTTTGGATGGGCTGGTCCTGCTGCAGGAGAGGGAATTCGCTACACTTTACCCCTTCAGCCTTTCAAGCGTCCTTAGCATTCCCAGCATCTCAGTTTTGGGAGCTTTGCTTTTCTAGACATCCTCAAGTCCCCCGACTTTTATTGGTCCCATTCATCTTGAAATGCTGAGATGGGCTTTGCTGGTTGTGCATCAAGCAGACTGGGCTGAAATTAAGCCCCTGCTGCAGAAAAGCTACTGCACCAGGGTGAAGGGCAAATGCTCACTTGAGTCTATTGACCAGCCCTTTCCTCCTGCACTTTTGCTTGCAGTGTATTTGGAAGCAGAAGATTTCTTACCCTCCCTAAACAGAGATTTGTGATGTGGAATTTGACTAAAAATTATTTTTTTTTTTTTGTAATTTTAAATGTGCAGGTCATAGTAAAATTTCCTTTTATTAAAAATATCCACAGATGCTCTTTTCTTCCTTCTTTTCTCCTAATTCTGTTGCCATTTCACTAATTAAAAATGCTGTACAAGGACTAGTATTGAGCTATGGAAATGAAAGGTCAATACATGAACAACACTTCATTTGTAAATAATACAGCTCTGTAATCAATTATCTCATTTTCACAGAAGACATATTAATCTAAAAGCAAAGGATAGAGACATTTAGAGGATGTACAGAGGGAATCTTTAAATGTTAAACATTCTTTAGCATGTGCTAAATAAAGGGTTTGGCGGAGTGAAAATGTGGTGCACAGCACTGGCACTCCAGGGAGAGTCTTTAGGTCAAGTGATTTTACCTTCAAAATAGTTCTCCATAGCCCTGTAAAGCCTCTCTGTTGATAGCAGTGAGATCGGTGAGATGGGTCAGTATTATGTCGGATGATAACTGTAGCAGGGAAAATGCCAAAAAAAAAAAAAAAAAAAAAAAGTCATCTGCAGGAAAAAAAAAAAGTGCGTATTTTCATAGGTGACTCAGCTCTCCGTGCTGCTTTATTTCTTTTCCATGAACAGTGGGAAGCCAGGTTTCCTACCCTCCTTCTCCATAAAGACAGGTTTCTGAACTGCAGGCTGGAGCTGGGACACGCTCATGGGCGAAGCTGCGTAGCCCAGTGCTTTGTGTCCCCTGAGCACAGGCAGAGAAACTTCCCACTGAAACCCACCCAGGGCTGCTTCCTCTTCCACCAGTCAGAGTGCAAATCCATGGAAAGGTTTAAGCAGATAATGGTTCCTGGTTGTTGGCGATCCCACGCCTGACTTATAAAGGTCATTAGGGGAAATGACACGAAAATCTCCAACCGCAATGCAGATCAGATTTTCATTGCAGTCCTATCAAATGGAAAGGCTCTTGCCAGCTCTGCTGAGACCTGGGTTACCTTGTAGGCTTTTTTGCCAAATTTGACAACATATAGAAAACGGGGGGGGGGAAGGATGAATGTAATTTTGGTTTCATTTGTGCCTGCTCGCACTGGATTTCCTGTACGTCAGTCGTGCCATTTGCCCCACGTTTCCAGCTTTAAAGTTTCTATTGAACATATGTTGGGACTTAAGGGTAAAAAACCCCACCCCACAACTCTCCCCACCCCCAGTTCTCGCCATTGGGTTGATCTCATCTCATCTCATCCCCTGCCCTTCTCTGAGCGGGAGGAGGGACGTGGGGGGCCAGAGGGGACAACCCCACCAATGTGAGGCCTCGTGTGAGGGGGAGGCTCTCCTTCCCACTCCCCTCTGCCCCAGTCCCCTCTCCCCTGTTCCCACATCTCCCGCTGGCCAAAGCCATTGCCTAGGCGGCGAGAAAGCTGGGGGAAAAAGAGAAACAAAACAAACCCAAACAAAAGGATAAAAAGAAACTGAAAAAAAGCAACAATGGGAATTGTTTTCAGCAGTCTTCATGAGCCAGGCTGGCTCCCAGAGGGCTGGTGGGTGCCCTCCCACGAAGGGACCGTGGCATCGGTGGGGCTTAAGGTTGGCTCTAATGTTTTGCCTCGCTCCCCTCTCGTCTTTTCTCTTTTCTTTTTTTTTTTTTTTTCCTCTTTTCTTTCCACAAACAGCAATCCACCCTTGGCACAGGATGCTTGTGCAAGGCATCATCCCAGCTCCCTCCCAGCCAGCTGGGAGAAATCAGCGCAAAGAGCCAAGACCACCAACACCACCAGTGTGAAGGAGGCAATGGCAAGCCAGGGTGCAGGGGGCTTGCTCCCCCTCTCTCCACACTGGGTAACTTTCCTAAGATGACAAAACCTTTGCAAAAACCTTTTTTTGGCTGGCGTGGCAGGAGAGATGGTTATGGGATTGGCATTACTGAAGGAATGGCGGGGCTGGTGAGGCAGAGAGCCAGGAGCTCTGGCTGCATCACAGCAGGTATTGCCATGAAGCAAGAGTGTATCCACTTCTTTAAAAACAAAACCTAGGTTGGGATGAAAAAAGAAAGAAAGAAAAAAAAAAAGCCCCCCAGATTGATTCCCAAGGTAAACCTAAATATTTCCAGGTTTGCTCACCCCTGTGGGTTTGGTGCATGCTGTAGCTGCTTGACCCAGAGGGTCTTTCAAAGCACTCTGCAAGCCTCCTTGCCAAAATAAATGTTACTTCACCATCAAGTAGGCAGAAGAATGAAAGCCACAAGATGTGTGAGTGAGAAAAAAAGAGCCCAAACAGGAAAACCCCTTTCTTCTGATTTTAAAGTCCTGGATGATCAAGGCTGTTCTGCTCACTCTGATGTAATCAGTTTGCAGATACCCAAATACACATCCAGCCGTGGAAAGTGCTCTCCCTTTGATTCCAGCAAAATCCTTTCTAATTCTCTTTAAATGTTCCAGGGCTTTTTGAAATGATTGCTATCAATGCCAACCAAATGCTTTAGATCTCTTTGGGTTTTTTCTGGTTTTTTTTTTTCTTTTTTTTTCTGTGTTTTTTTTTTTTTTCCTTGTCTTTAAATACTTGCCTTATTTTTATGCAGCACAGTTACATGGAAAAAGTATCTAAAATAAAAGAGATCTGGTTTGCTTTAGCCTTTATACCACATAGAAATAGACACTTTAACCTTCTTTGTATTTATTAGGTTTTTTTAATATGATTTCTGTAACCCCTATACTTCTTTTTTCCTATACAACTTATTAAATATTTATAGTACAGTAGCCCATACATATCACATAGGTCAGACTTTTATTACTTTAGGCTCAACATAGCTATCTGGTAAAGCATGTCACATTCCACCTAAAAGTTAAAACCCAGGATTGTTCAGGTGAGTCCAGACCCAGTTTGTGAGGCACTGGCTTAAAAAAGGTTAAGCTGGTTAAAACAACAGAAAGACTTGTTTAACCAGAAAATAATAGATCCCCTAAGGCAACAGATCAGCAGCATTTACCATGGGTAGGAACACTGCTGGATGGTCTCTCACTCTCTGTGCTCCTCAGCTGCTCTGAGGTGGGTACGTGACCGTCATTCAGAGCCTTTTTCCATTGATGTGATGGCACTTCCAGCAAAGCTCTAAATAGACCATGAGATGGTCCTCTCTAAATCTCTTCAAGTCCTTTCTAAATCTGTGAGATTAAAGGAAAGCACTATTTGGGGCAGCTTTCAGGCTTTGGGGTGTGTTATTTTTTATTTTTTCAATTTTTAGGATTTTTTAAGTTTTTTTTTTTCTGAACCAGTAGGGTCGAGACTCTCCTGGAAACTGTTTTTTTCTCCCTTCATTTCAAGATGCCAGGAGCAGAATCTAGAAGAAAAAGCACCAACAGACATGCAGCTCATCAGAAAGCTTTATGCCTGCCATGTAGTTGGACATTGCAGCTTGCAGTTAGCCACAAAGTTTTACAGGTAAATAAAACCTGGACCGAGCAATTTTTTTTTTCCATTTTATTCAATCCCTTTTGGATCTCACCAGCTTTCATTGAAAGCCAATGCTTCTTCTTCACAGTGAACACTGTTTAAATTGTGGCCCAAACAGGACTGAGGGGATGAAGATGCCTCCACACCATGCCTCAATACTGCACCCATGTCTGATACAGGGACATGAGCAACATGGCCCAGAGCTGTGGGTGCTGGTGACTCTTCCCATGACAAGGCATTGCCAGCAGCTCCTGCAGCATTGGGAACAGTGCTGCTGTTTCTTCCGAGGCCTTGTCTCCCCTCAGTCACTCAGTCCATCCCCTTACAGAGCCATGGCTGTACAGCATTTCTCCCCACCACCAGTCTCCATCCCTCACTCCATCCTCATCCACCCCTCCTCCCTCTGACGCCCCATGCACTCTGCCCTGGCATGACACAGAAACCCCAGCCAAGTCCACCCCACCTCGGTGGGGCTGCCTCAAGCAAGGAGAAGATTTCCAGCCCCTGATCCTTTTATAAATATCTATAGGGTGGGTGCCGGAAGGATAGGACCAGACTCTTCTCATTGGCATCCAGTGACAGGACAAGGGCCACTAGTCACAAGCTGGAGTATAGGAAGTTCAACCTAAGGAAAAACTTCTTTACTGTGAGAGTGATAGAGCACTGGAACAGGCTGCCCAGAGGGGTTGTGGATTTTCTGTCTCTGGAGTCATTCAAAACTCATCTGGAAGCATCCCTGTGTGATCTACTCTAGGTGATCCCACTCTAGCAGGGGGGGTGGACTTCAGACCTCCCTTCCAACCACAAACATTCTGAGCTTCTGTGATGCCTTCTGTCCCCGGGCAAGTTTGCACCCAGCCTTGGTGTCAAAATTTAGAAATTTAAAAAAAACCAAACCTCTTCCAAGCTTCCTTCCCAGCGGGACTATTTTTGCAGCTAATGTTCCCTCATGTGCTATCTGCTGTGCTGTTATTACAGCCCAGCTTGCCGACAAGCGGGGCAGAAATACGCTCCCCACACCACTGCGCTTCCTCCGCTCGGCTTGGGAGCAGGAACCAGGCGGCTGGGGTGGCTGCCTCTTGCCCGCCTTCCTCCGGATAAACTTTCCCTGCGGGATAAAGAAACGGTAATTTGTGTTTCAGCAGACCATAAAAACCCTGTTTGAAAACTTTTCAAGCCTTTTCCAAGTTGGAACAGCCTTGAAAGACTTCAGACCACGTTGCCATATGGTTTGGTGGCATATGGTTTAATGCACGCTACACTGCCCTCCCCTTTCGTGACGGGACGAGCAATTTTGCAAGGATGTATTCACTATAGGATGCTCCTATACAGCTCCTTCCATTTTCTCCAGCTCAACACTGTAGCTTTCTCCAGTTGTACCCTGTGGCTACACTCCCAACAAGCTCATGGACCCTGCCTGCACCTCCAGGTACAGGTAGATCAATATGCAGAGAAACAAGTGCCCCCTCCCTTACCCCAACATGCACACTTGTTTTTTCCTCCCTGTCCAAAAACTTGCACAGGAAGCATTTTGAAGCAAATATAATGTATATTCTGCTTTATCTGGAAAGTTTTCCTTCATTTTTGCTGTGAACCAAAATTTCTCACGTATTCCAATTTTTTTCATCCTTTCTTCTCTCTCGCAACACCACTTGCAGTGCTAGAATGGGAGTCATTCATGTTCTACATTTTTTTTTTAACTTCTTTTATATTTTAAACTCCTGATCCTCTCCTTAGCTACCTTAATTTTACCCTGCCTTTTCCACTCTGGAAAAACCATATACCAAAACTGTATGAAGCTCTATAATTGCCTCTCTATGTGGTTTCAAAAATAAAACCAAGACTAATTGAAAAAGATGACTAAATACTTTATTTGGGAGGAAGGTGGGAGGCATTCTTCTTTTTCTCCTCTTGAAAATTCTCACTTGGCTCTAGGGTTGGGTTGGTTTTGGTTGCTTTTCTTTTTTTTTTTTTTTTTTTGCTTCTCCAACTAATTTTCAGAGCTAAAGCTGGTATTTAAAGCCATTGAGCTGTCTATCCAAGGTGTTTCATAATTTAGCCTGCAAAGCTTCAGGGCTCCATGCCATCCTCCAGGACATGGATCACCCTGTACTTGGCCCTGGTGAGACCGCACCTTGAATCCTGTGTTCAGTTTTGGGCCCCTCACTACACAGACATTGGGGTGCTGGAGAGAGTCCAGAGAAGGGCAATGAAGATGGTGAAGGGTCTGGAGAAAAAGTTGTATGAGGAGCATTTGAGGGAACCAGGGTTGTTTAGTCTGGAGAAAAGGAGGCTGAGGGGAGACCTCATACTCTACAACAACCTGAAAGGAGTTTGTAGCCAGGTGAGTGTTGGTCTCTTCTCCCAGGTAACAAGTGATAAAACAAGACAAAATGTCCCCAAGTTGCACCAGGGGGGATTTAAATTGGGTTGTAGAAGAAACTTCTTCCCTGAATGGGCTATCAAGCACTGGAATAGGCTTCCCAGGGAGGTGGCTGAATCACTGTGCCTGCAGGTCTTTAAAAGACATGTAGATGTGGTGCTTAGGAACATTGTTTAGCACTGGACTTCACTGGACTTGTTATAATAATGGTTGGACTCAATGACCTTAAGGGTCTTTTCCAACAAAAGTGAGTTCTATGGTTTTATGAAAGCCCATGTCACGACAACAGTTGCATGGCCTAAGCAATGCAAAAGTGCCAGCATATATTACACAGTACGGGTACACATAGACATACACAAACCGTATGTTAAATATCTCCACGTGCCCTCCATTTTGCCTTTCATCTGCTAGAGGTGTGAAAGCAGGGATAAATTTTGAAGGGGGGGATTTAAACAAGAGAAGAGTAATAGAATCATACCATAGAATGGCTAGGGTTGGAAGGAAGCTTAAAGATCATCTAGTTCCAAACCCCCTGCATGGGCAGGGATGCATCCCACTAGATCAGGTTGCTCAAGGTCCCATCCAACCTGACCTTGAACACTTCCAGGAAGGGGGCAGCCACACCTTCCCTGGGCAATCTGTTCCAGTGTGCCACCACCTTCACAGGAAAGAATTTTTTTCTAATATATAGCCCAAATCTCCCCTCTTCAAGTTTTAAATCATTGTTCCCTGTCCTCTCACCCATGCAAAAAGCCCTACACCAGCTTTCTAGTAGCTTCATAGATCCAGCCAGCTTTTTACAAAGGGCAGTAGTGATGGCTTCTAATTGGGCTGCAGAAGTACTTCCAGCCCAGGTGGTGCCTTCCTTCTGAACCTTTGGCAGTGGAGATGTGAACAAGTGAAGCCACCTGGGCTCAAAAGAGGACTTCTCTTGGCTTTCCTCATCTTTAAAAAAGTTATTTTCTGTGGCATACTTTAATGGATTTTTTTTTACAAGAATCCCAAGCTTCTGCTACAAGATAGTTCTAGTGGAAAATTTACAACCTGCACCTGGCAGCAGAGGTTGTCACCAGGGAGCACCTGGGTGATGTGTCCTCAGACACCAAAAGCCAAGAGGATGCTGATGCTGGAAACAGCAAAATGGCACTACTTCAGGTAATGAGCAATGGGAAAAAATGAGAAACCAAACATTCCTGTTGACAGGCAAGCAGGACATTGTGATTTCTCCCACCTTCTCCTTACTGGGCATGGAAAGCTGCTAACCAAGCAGCTATGTCCCAGAGCTCTCCTTCTGCACTCATAATGAATACATGGGTTCTTTGCACACAGTATAAGAATCATAAGCTAAAGATAAGACTAATAAGGCACTACAAAAAGATCGTTCCAAGGCTATGTTTCTCAGGTTAAGAAGGACTTGCTGATCCCCTCACATCCCACACATGAATGATGCTGCCTACGCTTTCTGCCAATATCCAAATGTTCTATGTGAAGCTCTCCTCCCTCTTTGCCTCCTCCTCTTCTCCCCCTTCCCTCTTCCTCTTTTTAAATAATTTATTAATTTTGTTTAGTTTTGGGAAGAGGGAAGATTGGTGATCTTCCACTGAAATCCCCATTGACTGTCACGACGTGATCATGACAGTAGCCCCATCAGATGTCCTGGCATTCAGACCAATGGGAACTTCTGGACCATATATGTCTCCAGATTTTTGGAACAGGTCAGCAATGTGTTACCTTGCTCACAGGAAATATATGGAGCTGTGCTTGAAACCAACTGGAGCACAGATTTCCATGGCATAACACACCAAGAGTACACAGGTGCACTCTGTTTTCAGGAGATACAGCTCTTCTGGGCTGAATGTCTCTTTATTTTCCACATACCAGTCTAACCCTTTCATGCTGCTAATGTACTTTCCTCTTCTTTCTTATGCCACTCCCACCGAAAAAGGATAAGAGGGGATCTATCTGGGTAATGCATCAGTCCTTTAAAATTTATCACATCTGAGGTTAAAATAGAGAGCCTTTTTTCCTCACTAAAAGGGAATTTTTACATTTAAAACCGCAAAGGTAATACTCATTGCATTGTAGCTTCATTTTATTTTATTTTTTTAACCCAACAATGGTGAAAAGATGTGATTTTTACAAGCAAATAGAAAAAAAAAAGCCTGAACACACCCTGGGACCATGTTTAAGAAGTTGATTTATGTTTCATGCTGAGCCTTACACCTGCAGTTCAAGCAAAACTCAACTTTGCCGCCCCACAGAGTCTAGTTTATTAGGTATCAAGGAGTCACAAGAAGCCATGTAATTAAAACTGTAATTAACTGGAAAAGGAAAGTGCCACCTGAGTTTTGAGAGGCCGTCAATTTTATTTCCATTACAGCTCTCCTTCTGTTTCTTTTGTCTATAGCGTGGACTTTCCCCCCCATCCTGATATGGAAAAAGTATTTTCTTTTTTTTTTCTTTTTTTTTTCTTTCTTTTTTTTTTTTCTTTTTTTCTCTGCATTAACTAAAGAAGCCACCAAAGTCTCTTGTGTCTTTATTCTCAGGAAAAAAATGAAGCCACTTAGTTTTTAGCTCAGATATGGGTTTCTAGCAGTGCCATTTGCAGCTTCGTTTGCCCAACAGGTGTCAAGTGTGGCCCAGGAATAAAAAAAAAACCAAAACCCTGAAATGTCCTACTGGTGAAGGGTCAGTTGAGTTCAATGCCCATTTTAACAAAACATGATCAATGCCCTTTAAGAAGGGGATCATTGGTGCCTTGTTAAAATCCATGACCTTGCTGCACTGGGCAAGCTGAGCACCACGTGTCCCTGGATCTGGCACATCCTTCTGAAGGCCACTGGATCCTGCTGGAGACCACTGCAGCATATTTGTGGGCAGGACAAGGCCACATGCAGCAAGACAGAAACACATCTGGGAGAAATATGAGGCAATGTGATGAACCTTGTCAAGCAGAAAAACTAAAAGTGAAAAAGGGGCCCAGTCCCCTGGCCAAAAAGATAAATCTCATGAAGATTTGGGTGGGACCTCCTGCCATCCCTGCCTTCTCTCCTCCTTATGCATCCACCAGGAGCAAATTCTCAAGGGATCAGAAAACGGTGATGGAATAAAGAGACAATTATTTAATAAGTTTTAAAGAAGGAAGACTTAGGTAAACTTGATGCACGAAAGAAAGTCATAATAAAATATAGTTAAAGAGTAATTACCTAAAAGGGTAAAATGACGAGAACAAAGATAGGATCTATCTTAGAAGTCATTACAAGTGACATTTATGAATATATAGAAATTTTTGTAGAGGAGATGTTTGTCTTAGACCAGTGTATGAAAGGGGGGATTGACATTTTTCCTTATCCATATAACAGGTGACAAAAACCCAAGTGAAGTGCCAGCCTTGAGAAGGGAAGTTATTATCGTAAAAAGCAATTTTCCTTTGCTGCTGTTCTGATAGGCTTGGGTTTTGTTTTTGTTTTTGGTTTTTGGTTTTTTGTCTTTTTTTTGTCTTTTTTTTTCCTAGCCTTAGTCATTTGCAGCCTGTCTCTTCCTGAAACAGCCCCAGCTTTTAAGGCAGAGGTCTCAGGACCCTCTGGGTTTGAAGGCAGATCTCAATCAGCCCTAATTTGGGGAAGTGAGCCGGAGGTACCCACAGCAGATGACACGCAGGGCTCAGCTTCTTATTCAGCTACAAGTCAGCAGGGGCACCCCCTGACCATCTGTGGTCTATAAATTACAGTAACACCGGCACACACTGCTTGTAAATCACCAATGAACAGGCTTTACCTTATGACACACTACATGAACCCTGTTGGATATTCCAATAAACTCCCATAAACCATCCGACATAAACTCTGGATTATGTTTCTTTTGGGGGCAGGAGAAAAATCTGGACTTTTCTGCACTTGCACAGATTTCTTATGGGTGAAATGAAGATGTGGCCTGGGCTGTGTTGTGTGTTTCTGTACCATCTTTCCTTATGAAAGAGATTCCACAGTGCCCCTCACCCCCTATCATTATTACCGTATGTATTTCAGTTTCCAAGAGTGCATCAGCCTTGGGTAAGCAGAGTGGTTGCCCTCCTGCAAAAAACCAAACCAAACCAAACAAAACATTAATCACTTGAAAATGCAATTTTACACACATTTCCACGACCTGTCCTTGCTTCACCAAGCACAGGCAGGCAATGGGAGAGGCTCATCCATGTCCTTTGCTTTTGGAGGACCAAGAAGACCCAACACATGGCATCAAAACAGTCAAATCTTTCACAAAGTGAAAAGCACACCACTATTTATCACCATTTTGCATTCCAAGGGCTTGCTACTCCTATGCAGGCAGACAGACCATCCCGTAAGAGCTCCTCACTTGCTCCTTTTCCCTGTGAAACACCATTTTTACCTCAGTCAGGTAACAGGATGGTAAGCTCTGTGGCCTGACACACCATCAAAACATCCCCATGAGAAGATGGACTCCTGCTGCTCAGCTTGGTTTGGACAGCTCTTATTTGCCATGATGTTTCATGGAGGCCATGTCTGCAAGGAGATACTATAAGTAGAAGTCTTGGCCCATGGCCCTGTGCTCCTTAGTATGTGCTGAGTTGGGGTCGTCGGCACCGATCCACTGAGAAACCTGGCACTTGACTTCAAATTTTCTCCTGAGACCTGTCAAAGGACTGCTTTTGATAATTATATTAGTAAGCCCTGCATCTAGCCTATCATCTGAGAAAAAAATCTGTAGTATAAATAAGTTATTCAGATTGGGGGGGATTTGCTAACTAAACAATCTGATACATGATATTTGACCAGATTATTTTGCTGACCATGAACAGATGTGGGCTGTAGCATGGACAGCCAGCAAAGTCTCCATCATGACTCCTTGGAAAGTTCCCTGATTGACTCTGAAATCCCAACCGCCCCTCAGGAGGTGGAAGGAGCCCACAGTCAACTTAAACACACAGAGAATACTTCCTAAGGCAACATTGTTTTTATCTGGGTTTCTTAAGGTCTTCTCATCACTCTCTGCATGGATGTAGAGTTGTGTGGGCACACGCCTGTGTCAAAACACATTTTTAAACCCACTGGATGACTGCAGTCAAACTGGACAGAGATTCCCACCTCATGAAAGCAGGGAACCAAGGCAATCATGGCTGACTCCCATGATGACAATGGGATGAATTCAACCATCTTTAGACATCAAAGAATCCACATCTGCAAGAGCAATCCATGGGGTTTGATTGGGATACCCTCCCTTGCTCCCTCTGATTGTAAGCATCAAGTTAATTCTCATTAATACTGCTTTTTTTAAAAAAAACTATAGCACAGCTACCAGGCTCCAGACGAAATTGATGCTTCCTTGCCTAAAAGTAACAAGGCAGAAAGCATCTAAGTATAATCAGAAAAACAAACAAACAGGTAAAGGTAGTGAGGATGTGTTCTGGAGATCCCAGGATCACCAGCATTGCACGATCCCAGTGTCAACCAGCAAGACTGTCCCTGACTGGAACGCTTTGAACAGCCTTGGGAGAAATTTTTAACTCATCGGGAATGCATAATTGAAGCATTTATTGAATCTAGGTTAAGCCTGCATAGTTACTTTAGTTTCAGGAAAAATTAGTGTATAAACTATAGTTGATTTCATAATCTATTTTACTCAGAAAAAAAAATAAAAAAGCAAAAACACAGAAAGAAACAATAAACACTATTTAAACGTTACTTCAAATTTTCCTGGAAAGAAAATAGGCTAGTTCAAAATTTAAATACAACTAATCCATGTCAGCTCAGACAAACACCCTGCAATATTTGTCTGGGAAACTTTTGTTTAATAAACCTTTAAAATTGGAGGTAACATACAAGCAGCAAGTGAACCAAAAACCTCATTTTTCACAGGCCTGGGCATCATGACACCACAGGTCTTCCAAGCTCAGCCATGAAGATTCCCCCATCTCCTGGATGCTCTGACTCCTCCTCTACCTTTCTACTGCCCCCTCCACCCACCCCTTTCTGTGTGATCTGACAAGAAGTGATAGCACTATTTCTGTATTTTAACAAGACTTGGAAAGTGTTCAAGTGCCTGACTAAGTGGCTGGAAACAAGGAAGCAGAAGGATGTTTTGGCATCCTGTGATGTGTGCATGAAGAGCACAGACACAAACACATTGAACGCACATACTGTAAAACAAGATTACAAGGAGAATATGAACTAATAAAAGCCTATTAAAACATCATGGATGCTATTGCTGCTTGTGTGTATGCCTACATATTAAAATAACAAATACTTCACACAAATGTGCAGTTCAAACATGACTGATCGCAGATATAACTTTCAGCAACCTTTAAATACATAATGTCATCCTGTAATTAATGTAGCCTATCCTGAAATCTGAGGGATTTATTGATACTGACAGAAATATTTGCAAATAACTTGAGGAAGTTCATGACATACCTTCTACCTCTAGGGATTTCATTCATTTCCCCCCTTTTTTTTTCCAGCTACCATCAATAAATTCATTTAGAGCCCTTACCATACGATGAGCAATGCAGTTGGCAATCCTCAGGTGAAAGTTTGAAGAAAGCACCAAGGCGCAGAAAGAGCTTAGTTGTGGTTTTATTTGTTTCCTTCTCTTGCACTTATAGGAATATATCTAACCACACCCAAAGGGGTTGCTTGTGAGGTCTGCAGTGACTAAAAAAGAGTAAAAGCAGGCCACAGGCAAAGTAAGCTACAAAAAGATTTTACCCAAGGTCTTCAGAAAAACCCGCTAGCTCCTGCCTAAGCACGAGGCAAGCACTGCCAGCACTGAAATGTTACGTTTTGGTATAGCCCAGACACACCTGTGGAAAGGTCACATCTTTTGTAAAGCCAACTGATACAGTTGGGAGGAAAAAAAAAATCACAGAATCGTTCTGGTTGGAATGGTTGGAAAAGACCTTTAAGATCATTGAGTCCAATCATTAACCTAGCTCTACATCACAGCCCTATTCTGGAGGAATGAAATGTCAACACCCTCAGCTTGGGAAGGTGCAGGTTTGTTGGGTGGCCAAGAAAGAAGAGAAGAATCCCAATGTTGTCATGCACATTTCTCACATTCTACAAACACTAGAGCTACAAAACTTGGCCATGACCCTACAGACACTTATTCAAACTAACAAGGACAAGAAATAGCCCACCATTTTGCTAGGAGACAGTTTCCATAGCTGAAGTGTGCACAGTGCCAGCATGAACTCACAGCATCTGGATCATCAGGTGCCTCCTTATTTTGCTGTTACCAAGCTGCATTGAAGTAAGTTAGTGGAGTGGACTGGCACATGTTCCCCCTTCCTTGATCTTCACGTTCCTGCATGGTTTCAATAAATATTGCAAAGCATTTCTTGTCTGGGACTAATTTATCATCAGGCAGTATTTTTACCTTTGAGTGCAGTATTTATATACACTTACATACATGGGATTAAAGATGGGAAAGAAAAATAACATTTATTTTAGAAAACTGTTACATTATTATTTACATTATTATTTTTTTAAAACTTTTTCTTCTTCTTTCTAGGGCCCAAATTGGAGGTACTGATCTTCCATGACAAGCCATCAGCCATCTCTAAAAACAATGCCAACAATACCTGAAAAATACTCCAAAATGTGCTTCTGAGCTACTTCTTTTATTGTCTTGGATGTGTTGTCTCTGTTTCAAACAGCAACCAGAGCCAGGCCAGGATGCAAATGGCTGCACATAAAATGCTGCAGTTGCCTCAGCCCTCCCTATGGCTTCTCCATGTCTCCCATGTGCTTCCCACAATACTGCATCAAGTATGTTTACTCATGCTTTAGTTTGCTGCACCATAGAACCATAGAATCATAGAATTGGCTGGGTTGGAAGGGACCTCAGAGATCATCAAGTCCAACCCTTGATCCACTACCGCTGCAGTTACCAGACCATGGCACTGAGTGCCACATCCAGTCTCTTTTTAAATATCTCCAGGGATGGAGAATCCACCACTTCCCTGGGCAGTCCATTCCAATGTCTGATCATCCTCTCAGTAAAGAAATTCTTTCTAATGTCCAACCTAAACCTCCCCCGGCACAACTTGAGACCGTGCCCTCTTGTCTTGCTGAGAGTTGCCTGGGAAAAGAGACCAACCCCCACCTGGCTACACCCTCCTTTCAGGGAGTTGCAGAGAGTGATGAGGTCTCCTCTGAGCCTCCTCTTCTCCAGGCTGAACAGCCCCAGCTCCCTCAGCCTCTCCTCATAGGATCTGTGCTCGAGTCCCTTCACCAGCCTGGTTGCTCTCCTTTGGACCTGCTCCAGGACCTCGATATCCTTCCTGAACTGAGGGGCCCTGAACTGGACGCAGGACTCAAGGTGTGGCCTCACCAGCGCTGAGTACAGGGGCAAATGAACACTTCCAATAAGGCAATGTCTCCAACTCAGTGTCCACAAGTTCCCACTCCCATAAACTTTATTTTTTGGGAAAAAAGAGCCACTTTAGGTTCTATCATGCTGTGATTCCTACTGTATCAAGGGAGAGAGTAGCCGGCTAAATGAAGAAGAGCACTTTGCCCCTCCAAGAGACAGAAGGAAGAAATGGTACATCAGACTCCTCTCTGACTGTGGGAGGGATGGGGTGATCAACCAAAATGGACAACCCTGTTACTGCTAGTGTCAGGGGGGGTGTCTGGCTGCCCTGGGGGAACAGGAGAGCTGTGATGATACCAAAAGCTTGGGAAGGGTTTATCCCACCAGCAAGGATTTCGTCCCAGAAAATGGCCATGGGAAGTTGTCAGAGAAAGCATCGCAGGTTGAGGTTTACCACCTCTCAAGGGAAAATCAGCTGTAATGGAATTAAAAATGAGGTTTTTAAGATCTCACCTTCCCCCACTATTTAAATTTGCTTTTCTCTATTTCACAGCATTTACAGTTAATGATGAAAAAATAATTATGGTGTAATAATCCACCTCTCAAGCTTGTTTTAAGTGCCCACATTCATGGTGAAGTGGTGTGCCAGGGCTGTGACCTGAAGCTAACATTCAATACTCACACAAAGTACCAATAGCAAGTGGGATCCACCAAATCAGCGTCCTCCCTTCCTACCCCTTTTACATGAAAAAAAAATTTTTTCTGTCAAGGGCATGGATAAAACTGATGCTGCTATGGGAAAGAACAAAAAAAAATTAAAAAAAAAAAAAAAAGAGCCAAACAAAACCAGCAAGGGGCATTTCTGTTGCAGGAAAACCCAGCATCTTGCCCCTTGGTAGTGAAGATCCCCTGTCAAGCCCAGCTTTCCTCAAACTTTAGTCCCTGCAGTGCTCAGGAGAGCTGCGCTGGGGCCCCAGAATCCCCCAAGAAGAGGGTGAGGAGCTTGTCGTGCTGCTGTCAGAGGACCAGAGTTGTCAACTATGAGGATGAAGAATTTGAGGTTGGCTGTCAGAGTACTCCAAGCTCAGGAGGGGTTTGGAGGAATGCAAGCTGGGGTTACATAAAACACTGACTCATGCTGAGAAATCGCAAGTTTTGAAAGAGTCAGCTGAGGAACGAATGAAAACTCAAGCTACGTGTTGCTTGCAAGTCAACAGGAACAGAGGGGTACTGGGGACCTCTGAAAATCAGGCTTTGCCATGGGGTTTTTTTTAAGCCCTGCCACTGCTCCCAGGAGGAACTGAGAGCTATGTATGTCTGTCAGAGGGGGAAATACGAGATTCTTTTATTTCGAGAAAAGTTGATGGGGGCATTTCAAGTTTACCCATTGGAAAGACCTGCCAGGTAATGGAGTAAAGTTCAATTAAAAAAAATATATTTTTTTTCTATCTCAGTTTTTAATGTTACTGTGTACAGTATTTATGTCATGCAGAATATGTACTTTTTTTGGGATAGCTATTTTGTTGGGATGGCACCGACATTTGCGGTTTCATTTGCTGGGAAAAATCAGTTGTGGATTTTGTCTGTCTGAGCTTTTCTACAGTTTCTGTGAATGCTTGGATGTGGTTCTTCCTGGGGCTTTATGGGTTCCTCAAATCATGTCCCATTATACAGGTAATTTGTGTGTTGTGAAGATGGGGTATGAGAGGGATATGTATGCAGAAAACTACAAGATGAAGAACTTCCTGCCATACATTTGCAACTCTGACCAAAAACATTTGCACTTTGATATTTAAATCAGACTTCTAAAACCCACGCTCAGAGACATATGCAAGCAGTTGATTTTTGGATCCCTTACAGTTTTCTCTCTCTCCTCTTATTTACAGTAGGTACTCAGCATCTCTCACACAAAAAAAAAATCAGTTAAATTATTCACATCTTTAAATAAAGATACGGCTGCCTGCCTGTGTTTGACCATATTTGAAATAATGCTGCCTGCTTTTAAGTTTTATTTCTCTTTTCCTTCAGTCACAGTCTCTCTCCCCCAGACACACTGATAGAAAAATGAAGATGTACAGATGGGCTGCTCATTTTCAGTCAGGTTGCTGTGTAAATATGGCATCAGGAAAAGAAGAGTGTTAGAAACACAGATGTACACAAGGCATCCCAACCATCAGATTTGGGCTGCCTCTGCATCACTCAAGTATGCATCATCCAGCCCAAGCAGAGCCGTGTGGGGCCAGAGGGAAATGTAACTCATGGAGAAGGGACTATTGGTAAATCGTGTACCTTTCAACCTTGCACAACAGGATAAAATAAATATGGGTTAGTGTCAAGGTCAAAGTTTTTATTAGGTGAAGTACTACACATACAAGTGCCTCAGTTTCTGATTCAAAACAAAAAAGTACCAACTGTAGAAATACACGCACACAGATGCATGTGGATGGATATACAAGCAAACAAACAAACAAACAAACTTGTTTAGGGTTTCAATTGTTTTGCAAAGCTGCCTCCAACATGGTCCCAGCAAACTTCTCAGCCTCCGCATAGCGACTGCTCTCAATTCAATCACCTTATAAACTTCTTGCAGTGACTAACGCCACATCTATGCTTTTTGGCACACCACGGTCAGAAGTTGTTTTAGCAACAGCGGTATGTAAAGCAGACACACTATTTGTGAGGCTCAGAGCCCTTCAAAATCATTCCTTTCTCTCTGGGCTATCGACATTCCTGAGCGCTCACAACGCAGCTGCCGAGCTGCTGGACAGCCCACATATGGCCGTGCGCTGAACAATAGCGACTCGCTGCTGTTCTTGTTAGATGTATCACCATATGTGTTTATTAGAAACAGCAATAAACCCATGACAGCCTTCTTCAGCTATCCCCGCTGCTGGGGGAAAAGAAAAGCGACGGAGTAAGCCGGATGGAATTGGAGAGTTCTCTCCCCTGCTTTGGGAAAGATGGCTGGTGGGGTGGCACAGTCCCGCTCTCTAGGGGATGTTTATCTATTGGTGATATCGCCTAATTAATACTTACGCTATAAATGGACATCGAGCCTAAGTCTCCCCTCATTCCCTTTTATGAGGGAATTGCTGACAGGAAACCTGTCAGAACTGAATTCTGAAGGTGCTGGCATTCAAAATGTTGTTCCACCGGGGCTCACCTGTGTGCAGCCTAAGCTGAGCCATGTGGCAGAAACCTCCCAACATTTCAAGGAGCCTTGGAACAAGACCTCACTTGGTGTCTACTTCTACCGTGAGCACAACCAGCTACTGTGGGATTGCTTTCAGTCCTGGGCTACCTTGAAACAACTTCCTAATTACAGAAATTTGGGCTGGGTTGGGGGTGTTCTTTAGATGGAGGGGTTGAGGTGGGCATCAGGACCCCCAAAGAAACATAGAAATAGTTTAAGGCTGTTTTGCCATGAGCGTAAAGACAAGGCAGAAAGGAGTCCCAGGAAAGGGGAAGAGGAAGGGGTGTTCCAAGTAAAAAGAGGAGATGAACTAAGACAGACAAACTAAGACAGAACATCTGAATCTACATGTGTTCCAAATTCAGTATCGTTTCCCTCCATTTCCAGAATTCACTATATTTTAAAGCACAATGAGGGAAAAATAAACTTTGGGAGCAAAACCAGCAGATTTAGAAAGACAATGTATGTAAATATATAATATAATGTAATTTTGATATCCTTGAGTGTTATAAGCTGCCTTCAGAGACGTGGAAGTCAATGAGAGTACTTGTATCCAAAGGCAGATGTGAGCCTTGGCATACATAATCCATATGTTTTCATGTTCAAATCTTAATTTTTCTTGATAATAAATAGAGTTTCCATGTGATCAAAATAACAAACCCTAACCACTGTAGAAAAAAAACACAAAACCCTCAACCAAAATCAGTTTTAAAAATGAGTTTGCAATGTTGAGTTTTTTCTGTTTTACTGCAACCTTCCTACTGTGGTAAGAATACCATTTCTACTCTTCACTTCTTTTTTACTTCCTACCCATAAAAGTAAACAATTCAAGACAATGTTTTACATCCTTGAAAAGTTCCCAAAACATGATTTTCCACTGAGGCTGCAACTCCCTTGGCTTGATTTTCCTTTTCTTGTCTTTCACTTTTTTTTTTTTTTCTCTTTTTCTGTAGCACAAATCAATTTGATGACTACAATGCTGAATTCTGTTATCTTTACTTATGTTTCTAGCAGAATGCATGGCAATTATTACCGCAGCAAAGTCCTTGCCTTATTCTCCCATCTGCACATAAGCTACTTAAGCTACTTTTTAGTCTATTGTTTTCTTCCCACAAAAATTCTTTTTTTTTTTTTTTTTTTTTTTTTTTAATGAACCCATCCACTATTTCTCCACCACTTGTAAGCCTGAAAATGTCACTGTATTGGTTTCACACAGTTTGATAACTTCATCTTGAATGGATCTTTGCCTTGGCTTATTTTGGCAGGAGAAGTTGTTTTTCAACAAGCCCCTTTAATTCTGCTTCCTTTCAGTAATTGTCTCCTGAAACATCCACATGAGTTAAAAATAACCTGTTTACACCTTTTGAAGAACAACAGTGGATCAGCCAACTTATCATACTAGTTATTTATTACTAGTATACTCCATCCTGTGTCCATGAAAGACAATCAGGGCTTTGCCACCGAGTGAAATAAAAGCAGGATGAGACCATATGGTTCTTGTTAAACAAGCCTCATCTTCCTATTGTTAGTGCTTATCTCCAAAATAAAGTATTTCTGCAGAAAGCATATTCCCATAGCATGTTCTCTTTCCAATGACCAGCTGGTTGCCAGTTTGTTATTTGCACTGCAGTAGACCACTTTCATCTATTTCTATTCCAGTCCAAGAACACCATTTGTACATTGTCCAACTTGGAAATGTTAATCTGACACCATTGGTCACAGGCCTTTTAACTTCAAGTGGCATACTTCCAGCTAGCTGCCAGTTGAGTATTTACACTGGAATCTTTCTTAGCCCAGAAATAAACTATTTGCTCACCATAAACATCAGCAACACA
This sequence comes from Heliangelus exortis, assembly GCF_036169615.1. NCBI lineage: Eukaryota > Metazoa > Chordata > Aves > Apodiformes > Trochilidae > Heliangelus > Heliangelus exortis. The sequence goes on from NC_092424.1 coordinate 36,534,911, forward strand.
CCAATAATTTCTGCAATACACATGTAGGAAGGTAAAGCCCACCGCACTTTGCTGTTGGCTTCTTAATAACCTCCTAAGCAGCTCCTTGGGGAGATGCTGCTTGTCTTGAGCCAAGACAAATGCATCTATTTCCCCCTCCACGCATGTACATAACTTTTATTTACATTCATGGGAGCTGCACGTGCATACTGAAAGGCAAGAAGAGGGACCAAAATTAGGATGGTTCGGCAGGAGTCTGACAGTTTCTCCTCCAAGCCAAAAGGGCCAAAACATCAGGAAAAACCCAATGCAAAAAGATCCAGTTGCTTTGGCATCACCCACAGATCCCTGTACATGACCAGGAGCTCAGCACTCGGGATGCCCTCTGGGAAAGAGGGAACCCTGGATGTACTTCAATGCAGCTTTTCAGAAAGCAGAGTGGTGTGAGTCCTACGGGATTTTGCTTAGGAGATTGCTATTACTTCCAGCAATACGATTTATGCTTCCTGAAAGAATATTATACTTTGGGCTCTTTTCAATGAAATAAAAGACTGAAGGAGAAAGGAAAGGAAAAAAAAATAAAGGGGGGGGGGGGGGAGGGGTTGTGCTGGGTTCTGTGATTTAACTTAAGGAATGTTATGCAGCAGCAAGGGCGTGTTTTGTGTACTTTGTTCAACTCTGTTAAAATAAAACATTTCCTTTTTACATACTCCTGCCGTGACCTGCGGATGGGAGAGGCCAAAGAAAGACTTCAGTGAGTTCAGAATGTAAATTTCAGGAATGGAAACCCCTTCTTTTAAAGAAAAAACAATAATAACAGTGATGCCCTGTTCTTCCCTTCACTCTTCCTATTCAGTCAGAAAATGTACCTGTCACTTTTTGTGCTACCTTAGTTGCTCCAAGTAAAATAAAATAAAATAAAATAAAATAAAATAAAATAAAGGGTTAGAGGAGCACTGACACTATAGAAGAACTTTAGTCTCAGAGGACCATTTGGGATGTAGAGCTGATTCTATTATTGAGGGACTCCTTAGCACCCACCTGTGCATTTAGTTCAGCATCCTCATCCACCTGCACCCCACAAGTACCAGGAAAATGCCTGTCAAAATGCAAATACTGGCCAGCATGAGAAGCAGGATCTCACAAATGCACATTATATGAGCTAAGAGGAGGTGTGCATCCCATATCAGGCACTGGGACTTGAGGAATGCTGTCGAGGCACAAGCTGTGGGGAATGGCAGCTCACAGTTCCCTTCTCCCCTCCTAGAACAGCAGTCTTGAGCAAAGTCAGGCAACTTAATACACAGGTTTAAACACTGCCCTGGATTTGTGCCAGAGGAGAGCAGAATTTGCATCACCAAATGCACCTGAGTGAGCACCTGAGCATTGGTGGTCCCTGCTGACCTGTCTAAGCTATGATGTGCCCAGCTGGGAATATTTTCAGCGTTAAGGATGTGACTTACAATGTGTTTCAGCACCTAAAGGCTCAGATTCTTAAATAAATCCCCCTTTGCTTGTAGAAGTCCTGTAAAAAATTGCTTTTCCTATCCACCTATAGTGACTGCTAAAAAGATGCTAAGAGAGACTTCTTCCTCCTAGATACTCTAACATTGTGGTCAAAAAGCAGCTGTACTATGACACCAAGCACTCCTCTTTCCAGTTCTGCAGCTCACTTGCTCCAGCAGTCAATGAGATTTTTTATGTATCAATTTTAATTCTGACCTTTGATAACTTCCTACTGCTTGATTTTTTGCACCCTCAACATTCCTTCAATTTGGGAGTATGAAATATATACAAACATGTAGCCATCTACCATGCATCAAAATGTTGATAAATTTTCCTTAGCTCACCTAAGGCTCCTCTTGCAATCGAGTGAAGGAGAACAAAATATTTTGACGTCTTGAAATACATTCTCTTTTCCAGGAGGGCAAATAAATAGACCTGACATAAAATAATGTCATAGCAATCAGCAACTACAACTTGATTCTTGCTGCTGTAACTTGAAACTTGTAAGAGAAGGTTAAATTAACCCAAGTCTGAATTCCTGGACACTATAAAAGCATCCACTCCTTTTGTATTGAGTTTTTCTCTCGGGCTAATCTGGGGCAACTTCTAAGCTAGGTAAAATAGCAAAGTATTTCTCCAAAATACTGAAGGAATTTGACAACTGGATATTGGCCTGGTTGACCATAGCCAAGCAACAGGAAACAGAAGCAGTCTGAATTGCAGACTGAAGAAGGTCACTTGGACTCCAAGGGAAGAAAAAATACCAAGCCACTTTTGGAAGAAACCTGATGGCCAGAGGAAAACTAGAAGTCTGCAAAAGGTTAATGGGCCTGATATAAGTGACAGGCAGACTAGGGAGAATACCCAGCTTGCCAGAGAAAAAAGTTGAGTGGTTGAAAAAAGACTTGGAGAACTTAAAAAGAAACTTAAATCCTTATGCAGGTTTTTATCCCCCCCTGATTTTTTATTTGTACAAGTCAGATTTTGGAGCAATTAGTAAAATATCATGCAAATATTCCCTGTGTAAATGCACATGAATAACTTCAACTTTGATAAACATTTGTCTCATCATTCTGAAATATATCTGCTAGTTTCATTAAGATAGTCTGCTAAAATATTGGGAAGTGAATTGCAGTTTTTATAAGATATTTATGAAACAACCTCTTATTTGTACATGAAATTTCTCTACCATAGCCTGTTTTTTTGGCTGATGGCTGCCTTCCCCAGGATCATCCATGCCCTTTTTCAATTACAGACTGGGCTGAGTACCGTCTTCTGGAAAAGTTCCAACTGGCTGGGAATGGCTCAGCGTATACTTGTAGCAGGCTGAGGAAATAGTATCAGATCTGCCAGCAGCCTATGACAGAAAAACCCCACAACAACCCCAAAGAAGAAAATAAAAAAGGTTGCACACAGGCATAAATCACATGGTATTTGCAGAAATTCTGGAATGACACAGCAGGAGCGTGAGATGCTCTGCTTCAATGGGGTGATGCTATGGGGAGGCAACATAAAGGCTTGGAGGCTGCTCCTAGAGCCCCCTCTCCTCCCCCCCTTGGTGACCACACACCACATCAGTAAGTAAGTTAAATAATTTTTGACTCTTTGTTTCATCCTCCCAGGGCTGTCTTGTTCTCTTTGCACACAGAGAAGCCCTGAGGGGATGGGGAAGGATGCGTTGGTTAGTATTGCAGCAGCCTGGATGAGCCCATGTGTAGTCCTGTTTCCAAGATTTCAAAGGAGATGTGGAAAATCAGGTCATTTGTCATCTTCCAGCACTGATAGTGGGGTCAGGACCAGTGATGACAACCCAAAGGGATGCACCCTGTGGGAGGACAAAGGGGTGGTTGAGGAAGCTGGAGGATGAAAAGCAAACAGGTCTACGTGCTGGAGGACATTGCTGCTGCTCAGTCAATGACGTATCTGCACAAGTTTGAAGCACAAGTAGACACTGCTGTGGGAGCTCAGGGTGGGCAATGGAACCCTCCTGAGATGAAGGTAAATCCTAGATGACTGTTGTATCTTTCTCTAGACAGGACCTGCATTGCTGGCAGCACCCAAACTACTTCAATTAAAGTTAGATCATGAGCTTTAGCCACATGAGCACAGACACATCTATAGTATTAAACGTTATGCCTTTGTCCCTCTTAAAACTCAGTCTAGAGTGCTCAGGATCTGACACAGTCCCACAAAAGACATGTAGCTGGGCAGCATGGGGTAGCTATGAAGCTACCAAGGAGCTTACTGACACTCCAGCCTCCTTCAACTACCAGGTACCTTGTGACTTCTCAAGGATAGGCTGGAGATTTCATGTCCAGACACACAGCCTATCTGGTCTGGAGGATTTTGAGTTCAGAGGTGGAGGGGCAGTGGTGTTTGGTCGTGCAAATCACAGACTGTGTACTTCTGAGCTGCCTCACATGGAGTGCCACCATCGTGACTAGCTTTGTCTTGCTTTACATCACCTCCAAAGCTGCTCCATCCCTACCCCACAGCTTAAAGCTGAATGCTCATTGTAAATGTGAATGGGGTGAACTGAGAAGAAGAGAAAGAAAAGAAAGCCTAAGGCAGCAGTGTTTGCATTGAGACGGTCTAAATTCTGGATGAACAAGTCTGGGAAAGAGACGAGGAGACGACCGAAACATTTTGACACCACTTAACATCTTAACCCACAAATCCCCCTCTGGTTTGGTATTATTAACATTACTTGCACGGACTCCAGGTTAAAAAATAATAAAAAAAAACATGGTACAAGCTGGCTCACCTTCCTCTTGCTTGTGTCCCACACAGTGCCCACACCACTGCTTCTACTGACCCAGTGACCCCCAAATTGAAGCAATGGGGTGGGGAAGCAAGTAGGGGGTATGTATTTTATCATGTATCAGTCCTCTCATATTCACAACAACATAATCACAGCCTGGGGCTGCGTGGCCAGGTTCAGACAGGCTGGACAAGGTGCATGGGTACCCATGTGCTGCACCAAGCCCTGCCCGCTGCCCTGGCTTCACAGAGCCAAAGGCTCTGGTAGGGACGGCACCGGCAATTGTGCAACCCCGCTCAGCCGCACATTTCCTCTGGCAGCAGCAGCACAATAGCAGGCCTGTTGGTAAACAGGAACTGCTTTCCCGCCACAACAGGGCTCAGGATGAAATTATTCCCCAATACCAGACAGCCCCAACGTGCCTCGTCTGCTCCCCACCCCAGTTTAGATGGTAGCGCCTTCCTGCTCCCCATGGGCCTCGAGTCCCTCATAAAACGACAACACAATAAAACAAAATAATAATGGAATCCATATAAGGCTTGATGTCTTCATCACTCCTTAGAAAAAGTGCCAAGGGAGCTTCGCTTGAATACAGGCAGCAGGTTCCCAGCGTCAGCAAGGATTTTTTAAGAGGAGGAAAAGACATTTTTCAAGCTTGGAATGCCAATATCCATCTCACCCATCCTCAGCTGTACACTGCCAGCAGAAAGAAACAAGTAGTTACAGGAGATGAATCCCCATGTCTGGCAGATATATATGGAGTTGAGCTCTCCTTAACGTTTGGGACTGCACGGGAAGGGAGATGACTGCTAACACCAGGGAGGCTTCAGCCGGGGCTGGCCTGCTCCTGGTCCCCTGGCATCGGGGACCGCCGGGCTCTCATAGAACATTTTGTGGTTGGGGTAATTGCATTGTGTTGTCTTAAAACTGCCGAGGCGTGGCTCTAAATAAAACCAGACCCCGCTCTCACTCCAAGCACAGCAGCTCCCATCTCCCTGCACGCGCAGTCTGACACAAGGCCCTGTCCACCTCTGACATCGTTTCAGGCGCGTGGTTATTAATGAATTTGTAATTGCACAGGGGGGAAAAAAGATAAACATACAATTCAGGACAAAGATATACATGTCATGAACATATATCTATATATACACACTCTCTCTCATATCTATATATACTTTTTGGTCAATGGTGTCCTAGAACCAAATGCACCATTTAATTATTTGTGCTGGGAGTGCCAGAGGAACCTACCATTTATTTATACAGTTAAATCAGCTGCAGATGTGTGTGTGCTTTTTCCTTCGTTCTTTCTTTCCTTCAGCATTGGCATTTCTGACATCTCCGATTTTTTTCCCCACTCTCTCTCATTCACTGAGGGCATCTGAAAAGCATTGGGAAACAGCCTGCTGTGCCTTCTCCAGTCCTGTCCAGAGGGGTGGGCATCCCACATGGCTCTCACAGGGCTGTGCTTTCCTCCCACCCCAAAAGCAAAGGTTTGCCAAATTAAGACCTCAAGTACTAGAAACTAAGGGGAAAAGGACAATTTCTTATGCTGCACAGGCCGAGGAGAGCTCCTCTAGTGAAGGAAGCCTCGCAACTGAGACCCCACAGCTCACTGCACCTGTGAGCACACAACAGAGGAGCAGAGAACCACAGGATAGAGAGCATCATGCTGCTTCCTGAGAAGCTTCTCCCCTGCTTTCATTTGAGCCCCCAAGACATAAGAAGCAAATTCTGTTTTTCAGGGAAGAGAGAGAGTGTGGAGCAGCTGCCTGAACTGGGCTTTGGCAAAACCTGCTACCTGGGAGGACTCTGCCCTGGCTGTCATTGCAACTTGCTTGCACCAGCCTTGTACGGTGGTTTGGGTTTATCCCAAGAAAACCAGGTTCAGAGTTCACTTTTGGCATTAGGCAGGTGACACAGCTAAAGTTAGAGATGCCTGTTTGATTTTCAAAAACAGTATCAATTTTGTCACAACCCACTTCCCCTCCTTATCATGTTGCTTTTCTTAAGTGAAATTCAGAGGAGTGAGGCAGCCTCTCCAAGCAGCATGACAAGGATTGCAGCAGGAATCAGGACAAATACTGCTCTACCCATTTTGGCAAGAGGAGGCTAATGTTTTTTGCTTTACCTGGAAGACAGTCATCAAGGCTTAGTAGCCCCAGGAAGCAACTTAATGCTGCAGCCAGAAAATGCACTTCAGATTCTTTTGGAAGAAGACTGATATTTCCTCATATCACCCTGGATGCTAAAACGATGTGATAATAAGCATATTAGAAACACTTAGGAGATAGGACTATTAACAAATGATGATTAATCAAACATACCTCAAGTTGATGTTCACATGTTGAAATCCCACTTGCTCCCAGATGAGCGCTGCTATGGGTGTCGGGTACTGGCTGCACCCCCAGGGCTGCTCCTGACACACCTTCTACCCCACCTAGGCAGCCTGCACACTTTCAAAAGCCAAGTACTATCACTCCAAGGACATTTCCAAATACCTTGCAGAAATCTTCTTGGAGAAGCTGATAAAGAAATCTCTGGGGCAGTCTCTTTAAATTCACCCATATACGAGGAGAAGAACCAATTAGCTTTGCAGCAATAATGCACTATAGAAATTATATAATCTGAGTCATATTCTATTGTCTGAAAAGGTGCAATCCCTATAAAACAGTTCTATATATGCATTTTGTATACATGCAGAAACTCAAGATGTAATAAAAAAATGTTATACTTTGTTACGTTCCATATATTTTTATGTTTTATCTCATGAAATGTAAAGAAGTCTAAACATATATGCAAATGTGTGTATGCTTACATGTATATTCAGTACTACGCAGTGTGTCTATAAATATCTACGTACACAAATATGCATATGTGTACATACAGATTTATATTCGTTCTCCATATATATGCATGTGTTTCTGCTTACCTTATCTATATGTATGGGCACATGCTGGCTGTGTAAAGACGACTACCAGAACTTTGTTCCAAGGCATGCTGAGTCCCATGGCACAGACTACGAGGAATGTCAACAGCTCCCAGGCTAGACGTGTAAGCAAGTCCACTTAGGCATAACAGCCTTCTCCCTCTTACACATTATGAGCCACTTTCATTAAAATTCAACGCTTCTTTTAAGAGGCTTTTCTTGCAGACACTACTCCCAAGCCTGGTTTCTCTCCTGCTCTCAGTAAGGTGATCCTTCCCCCATGCCTGCCTGCCAGTTCCTCATGGGGCAAGGGCAGCATCACAGAACCAGATCTGACCAGTTGGTATAATGCATCAACCATCAGCTTTATTGCCACTGAGCGGGCTTACCCAGGAGTCCTGAAATAGTTTTACATTATCTCCAAAATGACTTTTCATGTCTTATTCTCTAGCAGGCACATTGCAAGCAGCACGCAGGTTCCCCATCAGTTCATCGAGACAACTAAACTCTGCATTTTTTGGGGTGAGACTTGAATGTACAAACCAGCTCTCCTGAGAGCTGATGATGGTCTTGCTCTGCAGGGTTTCGGCACCTCCCCAGCACGGCCGTGCTCGCCGAAGGGCTGCGATTCCGGCTGCCTACCTCACCGCCGGGAAAAAGTACCAGAGGCAGGCAGGGAAAGGGGCACAGACCACAGTGCTGTGAGGCACTACAGTGCCATTTTGAATCAAAATATTTATTCCTGACATTTTGCAAGAGGGGAAAGAAGATACAAAAAAAAAAAAAAAAAAAAGGCTGGCCACAATTCAAAGTCTCTGCAAAGTCACTGGTAATCTTCCAAAAGGCTTCAGCAAGAGCAGGATTAGCTTCCCCCATAAATATATATATATACATAAAATTTGTTGCCTTTTGCATATCAAAGTAGTGAAGCCTCTGTTCTCTTCAGTTATTGCTTTTAAGTGTGCTATAAACAGGGCCTTATCTGCCCAGAAAAAAAAAGGCTTTGACAAGGAAGATTGGCTGAGATGCTGAGACAAACTTGGCCACGTTCCTGCAGCAAGAGCAATGCCAATAAAGATGTGGGCTGGTCTCTAGATGCTGTCGATAACGTGATTTGGACGCTTGTTCGAAAATTCTCGCTATGTCCCTGTTGTTGTTTACACTAATAAACCCTTCATCATCCCCTCCTCTCTGCCCTCGCCCTCCCTCCCACACATGCAAAGACGCCATATCGCAGGCAGGGTGTGTATCATCCCGAATTCTCCCAGCCAAAGTAGCAGACACTAAAGAATCTACAAGAGCAAGAGAAATTAAGCTGGAGAAATTTCCCAAGCTGGTGGTGCTTCTTCAACTGAGCAGCTTCACTCAGTTCCACTTCTTGCAATTCTACCTTCATCTCCCTTCTGTTCTCCTTTCCAAAGGCCAGATATGACTTCACCTACTATGTAATTTTTTTTTTGCACCACTACACTTTTCTGGGGAGTTGCTCACTGATGCTTGTGTATGTCATTAATACATTAAATCTGCTGGAAATTTAGTTGATAATTAGGCTGATGAAACAACCTACTAAAAGGATGTGAGCACAGCCAGTTCACCCACTGCACTATGAGCTTTTCATGACCAGCAGTGACCAGAAGTGACAAAAAGCTCACCCCCCCACTTTCTCTTTTGTCATCAATTTGAGCTAAGTTGCTCCAAATATGTGCAAGAAACCCATATATTGTGTTTGGAAAAGGCACATTGACGAAGTGGGGGTTTAAGATAGGATTGAGCCAAAGAGTTAGTGCTGGAAGGGGTGAGGCTGCAGAGGTCTCACTGGTCTGGCTATGTCCAGGCTGCACAGTGGATACTGGCAGAGCAGAGGATTTCCCCAAACCAGTACACATATATTCAAATATACATGAATGCACAGGCACATAGAAAAAGCCATTGCAAATCTACAAAAACCCTAAGGATGTACAGGGGCTGGTCTTCATTAGCATTTGGACAGAAAAAAACACCTGCTTCCCTGTCTTGTTTCTGGACACCGAGAAATATCAGCACTTTTTTGCAACTTCTTGAAACATTTTCAGCATGTGCTGGCCCAGCTTTCCTCTGCATCCAGGGATTTATGGAAATACTGAAGACTGATGGAGCTGCTGGGGAGAGTGGTGGCATGGTTATGCCTGGGCCAGCAAACAGAAGATCATTTCCAGCGTACGCTGAAAATTCAGATTCTGTCCAAGTCTTTGGAGAGCAGATGTCAATTATGAATCACATGATTACTCTGCCATATTTTTCCTGGTTATGCTCATTGACTTAGATAAGGTACCATTTTTCACCTACAAAATACATTCCATATACAATAAATAATATGCATAGTACCATAATAAATATTCAGTATATATGGTGTGTGCACTATAGTGGTCCTGGTAGACTTATAGTAGAACAGTCAAGGCTGAATTGGCATTTTCATTATAAAGGCAGATAATTCAAGATCAGTAGCAAAAGACAATGAAATACCATCTGCTCACATACAAACAGCTTTTATAGAGCGAGTTTAAGGTTTTGATGCAAATATATCTGCACAGAGGGCAAAAAAAGAGAGAGCTCCTAAAGCACTCTCACCATCACAACTCTTCACCAATTTTTGTTCCTACTTACATTTTTGTTTCCTACTTACAGTAGATGCTCTTCCTAAATATCTAGCTTCTGAAGCCAGAAGCCAGAAGATACTGTGAGCATCAGTGTTCTCATAGGAGACACAAAGAGGCATTTTCTATACTTTCTGGCACGAGAGAAAAACTTGCGAATGTGAACTCTCTAACTCAACAACCAGAATACAGATGGGGTAGCTGAAGTTCTAAAATGTTTTCTTTGCTACACTTGGACTCCTTAACACCAAGGAGGAGCAACTGATGCCCAGCACTTGCTGAAGGACAGGATGGTTTGGACTGGGGCTGGCATCGACCTCTCCCAGCAGTACCAAGTTCAATAACCAGCATTGGGTCTGCATCCCTTCCAGTGACCCCTGGGGATAGTTCAGGTGTGGCATATCACATAGCACCAATGTTTTGTCCTCTTTATACCTAAAATTATTGTCCCTCTAACCACTGCAGCCTCTTCTACTTTCAATGCTATTTCTGCTGTAGCTTGGATGAGAGAGGTGGACCAGGTTGCTCAAAGCCCCATCCAAGCTGGCCTTGAACACTTCCAGGGGTGGGGCATCAACAACATCCCTGGGCAACTTGTTCCAAAGTCTCACCACCAATGCAATTAACTACTCTTCACCCAGACACATGACTGGCTTATACAAAGTCTTCACAGCATTTTTGGTAGCCTCAAGCCAACCTTTATATCCTCGCTCAGCTTCCTTCCGATGCAACCCATCAGGTGGAGGTTTGCGCAGGAACGTCGTCATCTCACCTGGAGATTTTTGGACCATGGTCCACTGGTGGTCAAAATGGGGCTTGGTGAACCCAGGCAATCGGCTTTGCTGGTGGCTAGGAGGAGGCAGTGTTTTCCAGCAGAGAGTGTTAAGGAACAAGCAGGAGGTCTGATGGTAGGTGGCAACCTCTTCTTTCAGCACAGCTGCTTGCAGAGGGCATGTCTGTTTACACCTTGAACTAATCACAGTGACAACCAGCAGTGAAAACCTGGATGCAGGGAAATCCATGGGAATTTTGCCCAGACTTTTCCCTTGGGTTGTTGCACTCACAGTTCAAACCTATTTCTTCCAGTACATGGTACCTCCAAGGATAAAGTCATGCAGATTTTTTAACTCACACCCAGCAGGCACCTAGGCATCCTCCAGGTGCCAGTGCAATAAGAGGACAGCAATGCTTCAAGGTGTAAATACAGGTGGAAGGACCCACCTCTGACCATGGAAAAATGTCGCTTCCCAACCTGACAGGTTAAGTTTGCCCCAGGTTTGTAAACCCCCATTTGCTGGCTGCTTCTGTGTTGATAAATATTATTTGCACATCACCACAGCCCCAGTTTGTCAGCTCTTTGAGCCTGTTACCAAAAGAAGCTGTCACACACAATAAACACCAAAGTAACCCCACTTCCAATTTAATTGTTTTCTCAAAATATCACTAGCAATTAGGCTATATTAGCAACAGATTGTTTGCAGTAGCTCATTCTCCGAGTCAAAACTGGTTTCTTTCTCTTTTACAATCACACAAAACATCTGAAACTAGAAAGTACCTAGAGTTTTTTTCTCAGAGTCAGAATCAAGCAAACAACCAACATTAATTACTTCTACAAAAGCCAAAGTGTCCGGAAAACACAAAAGAAAAATATGGGATGGCTGGATTTTTTTTTTATGTTTACAAATTTATTGTGAAAGTTTTAAGAAAATACAGTGACAGCAGTGCCTGCAGTACAGCAGGGAATGACAGTCAATAAATAAAACTAAAGGACTGTGAAATAAATAAACACAAGACTAATATAATATAATATGTTTGTGGGGGGCTGATCAGTTTTAAACCCTCTGCCTAAGGCTGAATTTTACAATAAACAAACCAAGCCTGGATGCTTTTCTCTATCGGTGTTGGGTGAGCCCATTCATTTATGGTTGGGCTTACCTTTCTCCCCACCCATGTAGTTTTTGGCCATTTCAGTTTTCTCCCCTTATAAAAAAAGAAATCAAAAAAGTCAAAACCCAAGCAGGGTATGACGTTGCCCAGAGGTAAGGTACACTTCTTACTGAGGTGGCTTCCAGGCTCTACCAAGATGTGCTGGGTCAGTAGAGCCATAACTTATGAACATCTGCACTGACAGCAGCCAGCCCCTTCGTTATTTCATAGCCATGCCCTTCGCCAAAGTAAGCTGTGCCACATGTGTCAAAATGTGTCCTGTGGTGTCCCAGGGGATTTTTCTTTCAAGGCTGGCTTAGCCAAGTGACCGCACATCTTTTTATTACCTTTGGTGGAAAACATCAGCCCTTTCTTTTAAGCGGCGCTGCATGGTCGAAGAGGCTCGGAGGGCTCCAGACGAGCGTCTGCAAAACCATCTCTGGCTCACTGGCTGTGATCACGGGCTAGGTAATTTGTTTGATTAGAGCATCCGTCTAAGACAAAGAAAGTGTAGTGGAGTGAGTCGGGCTCTGGTCTCATTTACAGGTCTGGAGATGCATGGAGAAGCTATTACAAGTGACCTATGACCTGGCCCACCCTCAGGTGAAACGGCTTTGCCCAATCACCTCCTGTTAGCCTCAGCCAAATGATAGGCTTCAGGGAGCCTGCGATGCGGCGACGCTTGATCAGACAGACAATATCAGACCCCCGGGCCCAGCCCCAAGCTATGCAGATGCAAAAGCAGATGAATTTAAAAAAAAAAAAAAAAAATTAATGGGTTTTCAAACTTATTACGGTGATAGTGTTACTTATAACAAATTTGTCTGCAGTTTTGGGGCTGCAGAGATAAAGGCCCTCAGGAAAAATGTCAGTGGCTTGAGTTTATTTATATGTAAGGTAACCATGAAAAACGTTAGCATACCACTAATTGTAGGGCATATTTATTCTGCACAAGTTGTTTTCCACATTAGCACAGTTGTTAAAATGCAGTTTTGCCTCAGGAATATTATAACTTTATCTGCTGTAATTATAAATGTGGATGTTGCTGTGGTACTTCTATACATTGAACAAGAAACGTAAGAAATGGGCACTGCAAGGAGGGAAACAAACGTAATTAAAAATGTAGTGTAATAATTATATGAAACATAGTTGGGAAGTGGAGACACATGGATGAGCTAGCAGCTCTGGCACATTAGATCCTGGTTTCAGATTTGTATGCCTTCTCAGTTCAAATTTCTCCCCTGTTTTTTCGCTCAAACCAACTAACAAGGAGCAGTTGGCATGGGAGGAATTTATGTGCAGCACCACGTTATTGTGCGCTGTGAAGCCATTATAGTATAAGAGCAATTTTGATATGAGAAACTAAAATATCTGAAATGCATGGAACACTGTAGCTATCCTACAGCAAATCTTTAATGAATGACAGTGCAAGAGCATCTTCTGATGGAGTAAGGAATATTTTAACAAAATACCCAGTATTCTGCAAAACACCCAGTGTCACTGACACAACCCCAACTCTGTACATGTGACACAGAGGATGCCAAGGGTCGCTGACCTGCTGTACATTACAGGTAACACACCAACTGCAAACACAGACACCCATTTCCTTGAAAAACTCACGGCAAATGAAATTCAAAGTTTTCCTCATGGTTCTAAGGGGCAGAATTCAGACACAATTCGCTCACCTTGAGTAAATAAGGCCACAACTATATTCAGGATTGGTATGATCATCCTCAGCCTGTCCTCCTTGGGAGTCAAAGATTTCAGAAGATAGGAATCACTGCAAATAGGGCTGCAGCAGTGACTGGTAACATCAGACTGGTAAGATCAGACGGTGATTGCTTCCACTTTTCCCTTCAGGTAAGGTGCACCTCAGGCACAGTGTACACAGAACACAAACAATGGATGGACACATTATATATAATATCATATGTTGGGAGCAGGAATCTGTTTCTTTCCTGGGAATGGGGGAAACATTTAATGGCATATGAGAGTACAGGGTACCATTTCAAGGCCTTCAGATGTTCTATATTTTTATAGCAAACTGCGGACCACGCCATCCTGAGTTTGAAAGACACATGACACCAAATTAGTCTCCAGGAAGGGGACAAACACCTATGCTTACTAGTACAAGCTCCATAATACAGGCATTATTAGAAACCAGTCAGGTATGAAAAAGCCTGAAAAGTTCAGTACAGTCTGTAGGTTTGTCAACCAAATTACAATCCCTCTTGAACACTGTCCCATCGCATACCTACCCCATTCTACTTTTTCTCTCTTTTTTCCCCCTCAGAAGATACTTACTGCCCTCTAAGGGCTCCTCATACATCAGTGTCCTTTCTCCCTCCACAGGGTTTACCACCACGCCCATACCTTTTTACCTCTCCTCTAGGTTTTAGCAGTCTCCTGTGCAGCTGAACAGTGCAAATGAAACACTCCAACCTCTCTCACTTCTTCACTTAGGGGTATCTGTTGCCAACCAGAAAGCTGGACAGTGGCGTACCCTTCATCAGAAAAAGGAGAAGGAGAGGGTCCACTGAAAGACTTTGGACTCATTCTGCCCTATATTATTTTTTCCTCAAACAAGATATGCTAGTTCTTATTTCCTTCAAACTCACTTATCCATCTCTGGAGCTCCAGTCCCGCTGCTGCTGCTCCTCAGACTGAAAAACGTGGAGCCTCTCTCACAGATGACAATCAGCATGAGGCAAAACTCTACAGCTCTTTCACACCGCAGGCCTCTCAAAAGTGCATCCCTACCAGAGACATCACCTCAAAGGGCTGGAGGGGATTTCCAGAGGTCACCAGTCCCTTCCCTGGCCCATGGCACCTGTGTCATTCCTGGTAGATGCTTATCTTGGGGGTTTTAAGGCCTTCAGTGCTGGAGATGCTGCCACCTCCCCAGGCAGTGTCTTGCAGTGCATTGCCATCCTTATCACGAGAAGGTTTTAACCTGAATCTTACTTACTGCAATTTAAACCCATTACTTTTTGTCCTATCTGCAAAAGGCGTGGAGAACTGATTATTCCTTTCCTCTTTGCAGTGATCCTTCACATTTTTGAGGATTGGTTTGTTGACACAGATACTTCTTTGAACCAAAAGAGCATTCTGAGAAAAGGTTTATCTCCCCATCAATAAAACCAGCATACTTTCAGCTATAATGTAACTGGTGGCATTTCTATTGTAAATTCACTTCACAAAATGAACTGAAAACTGAAATGAAACCTTACTGAAAACCTCACATTATGGGAATTTATATTCCCCTTTTACTGTCCCTTAAAATACAAACAAGACTATTTTTGAGTTCTGTGTAATTAAAATAAAAATAAGCAGACAAAGCTTTGCCAAGTGCAAGTGCTGAATACTCATCATTTAGAACCCCAGAAATTATCATTTGGGCTTAAAAAAAATAAATTTCAGCGATGCATATGAATCTCTTCATAATTGCCATCTGGGCTAGGTTCTCTGAGAGCTTGAGCTGGGCTTCTACTCACCTCAGTCAACTACTCATGCACCAGAAAATTAGATGTCTTGTCCATCTGTTGTGGGCTAAGGGGTATGGAAAAGCTGACACATCTATTTAAGATGGCATAAATGACTCCCTGGAAACGTCTTTCTTCATCCCCAGAAGGTGCCTAGGCATTCAAAGCTTTTGAAACAACAAATCATAACGAAGCAGGTTTTATTTCCATAGATTTGCTTTCAACACCCTCTCTGTTTGTTTGATTCAGATATTATCATATCAAATCTTTAAGTCTTTTAAGAAAGATGACAAACATCAAAATACCATGCCAAATTCACTGGCAGGTTAACAACTTTTTCAGGAAGCTGGATTTCTGATCGATTTAGAGTAATTCAGACTTTAAAAAGCCCTGGCCACTTAAACAGGGCTGTAACCACTTTGAAGATGTCATTGACTCAGGGAGTCAATGTTCCTGTTGAGGAGCAGCCTGGAGAGTATTTTTCAGCTTCTACAAGCACCTTCTTCTTACTGCAAAGTTTTAGGAGCTACAACTTTTCTAACCTAAAAACACCTACATTTCTGAAGAGAACAGGCTGAACGTCTCCTTGATTGATTCCCAACCTTTTGGTTGACTTCTGGGATCAAGCCTTTCTTTACAAAGTACTGAGTTAGCATATACTGCCTGCTCCCAAGTGTGGTGAGCAAGCTCTGAATCCATTTAAAGGCGCCCCTCTCAGAGGGCTTCTGATACCAGATAATATTGAGGCTGCAGGCTCAGCCCATGGTCCTTGCCTTGGGATAAAGGTAAAAATCTGCATGGAGAAAAAGGAGATACCTCCACTGGTGGGAGACAAGGAAATAATGAACTAAGCACAACAATTATGATGCTGACAATGGTTGAATATAGGAAACAAGGCACATCATACAGAAAAATCTTTGCCCTGGTATTCTGTTTTGGAAAACAGCAACCTAGTGCTTCTGAGCTTACAGTCAGGTGGTGTATTTACAAATCACCAGTGAACATGCCTGCATGAATTAATCTGCTTGCCTTCTGAGTAAATTAATATTTTATTTTCTAGTGTGTGCAATGGTGTTGCCCCCTCCTGGGGCCAAGAACTCCCATTCTAAGTGTCAAAGTGCCCTATTTTGGCCAAAAGAGGCACACAATGACCTCTACATCTCTCCTTGCTTTCATTGGCTCAAGTAGTAGGATGGACTTGTCCTCTTAATTAAGTTAAATGACCACAAGAGGCTCTTACAGTGAAGTGATGGAGCTTTGGAAGCTGCTGTTAGTGAAAGGCTTCTAAAGTATGTGCAGTTGTTCCAAACTAAAACCATGATCTTGGGCTTTCCCCAGTGGCAAAATCAGTCAGTTGCTTTATATT
This sequence comes from Heliangelus exortis, assembly GCF_036169615.1. NCBI lineage: Eukaryota > Metazoa > Chordata > Aves > Apodiformes > Trochilidae > Heliangelus > Heliangelus exortis. The sequence continues at coordinate 36,551,490 of NC_092424.1, forward strand.
TTGCTTCTCAGTGGGTTTCCCTGCTCAAAAAACAAGTTGGAAAGTCATCTTGTGCCACATTTATGTATTTAAACGTATTTCTTTTTAGTCATATTTCTTTAGATTATGGTATCAGAATGCAGTGGAGATAAAATGGCTCAAAAGGTACTGCTCAGATTCAAGATTTCCTTGTTTACTCATGAAAAATCCACTGGGGGAGCTGCTGGAGCAAGAGGAAAAGGGGGGATCAAAAGCTAAGCTAAGCTGTGGGTGTATGAGCCTGGCCAAACCAGCTCCCTGGCTATGGGGTTATTGAAGGTGGACTGCTAGTTTGCTACACCAAGTAGGAATAAAATAAGCAGCTTTGATCTTCTTGCTCGATGCACGCACCGCACCCTTTGAAACCCAACCCAAAGAAGCTAAAAGCTTTGGATGGATCGCCATTTAATAACCACCTCCTGCTCAGTGAGGAACGACGCTTTTCCTTCCCTTTCTTTCCTCTCCTCCACAATAAATTCTCACTAGGATTTTTTTTTCCACTACAGACAGCAAACATAATTACACAACAGATCAGAACAGCTTACATAATGCCCTTTATAGAAACCTGCCTTACCTCAGAGGCATATTAGCATTTCTTATGGGTTTAAGGGGTGAGGGATTAATTACAGATTTTCAAAATATGCCTAATTACATATTTACCGGCGGAATAAATAATTCACGTTTCATAACTCGCCATGAAATGACTAGTTTCTTTTGAAGATTAAAAATCCAAGGCTTGAGGAATGTTAAAGTTCAAACTCTGAATAAAGGCTCCTAATCCTTTATAGATCGGCATTTTACTCACATGAAAAATACAGCGGGAAGTCGCTCTTTCACCTGAGTGACTTGCAGACCCCTCGCAATTCCTCACTTGGCAATCTATCAAACAAAAGGCGCCAAACCTTAAAAATGTGATTTGCTCATTTACTTTGGCACCTCGGTAGATCACGCAGGGTTTGGGGAAGCACCTAGATGGCTTGAGAGCACAAGCTGGCCTGATTCTTGTCTTTTGCATTGGGCAGAGGTGGGGCCAGCAGCATCTCCCTGCACAGCACGGTGCAGGCCGTGGCTGGCACCCTCCTCCTCAGGTGCCGGCGCGGGGGCTGCTGCTCTGCCGTGCGTGGTGGTGGCAACCGGGGACCCCTTGCATGCTTTGCAAGCCAGCGTGCCTTTAAACGCTTCATGGCACTGGGTTGTTTGAAAACATTAATCAACTTGCCCCTTTCCTGCTCTGCCCTAACATACAGCCAGTGGTTTCCTCCACTATTTTTTACTTTAGCCAGAATTTGCAAGAATATCCCTTTTTTTGGCATTTAGTGAATATACAAATTACTACAGAAGAGTAATAAACTGCCTCCAGAAAGGAAATAACTGTTTCTGAGCATTTCATATGTGTGTATATATATATATATATATACATATATCTCTTCCTTCAATGACAAGAAGTGCCATGTTCAGTAACTACTCCTACCACAAGAAGGAAAGAAGGAAAGGCAGACAAGCCAGTACAGCTGGTCCTGGTTCAGGTTTTGGTAGACTTACAAAGGAGGAGTTGGTTGGAGAATCCAGCCCAAAATTGGTTCTGTGCACGTACATGACAGTCAAAATCTATCCCCACCAGTCCTGATGGATTATGGAAAGTGGAAAGAACATAGATGAGAACAGCTGTAGGATATGAGGAATGATGGCCTGGCTAAGTTATCTGCTGATCACAACATCACAGGGCAGCTACCTAAGGGACACACAGAAAACACTTCTCTTGTCCAGCTCACACATTCACCTGCTCAGTTCCCCAGGTTTGTGAAGATCTTTAAAATAAATACAATATTCCTTTCAAAATTAAAGATACTCAGGGACTAGTCATAGCATATATCAATGGAGTCCACCTCTACAACTACCTCCACTTATACAATTACACAGATTCCCAGAGGCCAAGGAAATAAACACTGATTTTTAGCATAGCTGTATTTGTGATTAACTTGGAGACACAAGTCTATATGATTTGGACACATATATGAAAATAGCAACATGCTAATCAGCATTTTAGTTCTGCACAAGCAGAGGTAGGTATGTAGAAGAACATTTACCAAAACAATTCAATGCTTGGTGAGACTCTGGTTCCAGTTCAGCTTTTCCTTTTGTGCCACCTTGTGTAAGTGGCTTAATCTTTCTTTGCCACACTTCCCTTAAAATGCTCTCCACCTTAATAAGCTAAATTGCTTGTGTACAGACTAGTTATTGATTCGTTTGAAACAGCTGGAAAAGTGCAAACCCACTCTCATAATCAGTTTGGGAATAAAAATATTATTTTCAAGTTGGAGCAAAGGGTCTATTTTTTCATATTATTTACACATTTCTCAGTAGTTTAAAAAAGGTCTCTATAGAAAACTGGTGGTTTTGGATTTTGTTTTTTAATTTTTTTTCCCTAGGTTAATGATTTACTTTTAATTATGCTTCAATTATGATTTCTCTAACAATACATATTTCAAAACAGGAGGAAATACTCCATGGAAGACACTAACAAGCTGTGTTCAACCCCTGGAGAGGACTCCACTACGAAATTTTGTCTATCAAAATGCTTACCATTCCCAGGCAAAAAGTCACACCATCAATTAACATGTAGCTGGTTTTTTTTGTTTTTTAAATTATTAATTACATATCAGCAATATTTAAGTGCAAATACACAATTTTTAAATTCTAAAATTATTTACAGTAGCTACAGTACTCTGTACTCAGTACTCTGTAGCTACAGTGGTGACTTGACCAAATGTGAGAATGCAGTCAGTGGAATAAGGTGGCAGATGAGGGGCAGTAGAGCATCCTTAGCCATAACTACAAGCAGTGAACACCGTAGGACAGATTTATAAATGTAGTGCAAGCCATTTAAAGTCTTCTCCCTCTCTCGCCCACACAATATTAATTACCTGTGCCAGCTTGTACTAATTCATTTTCCTTGCGCCTCAGTAGAGGAAGATGGTGTTTGAAATAAGTAGTGTCAAGATATGGTGTAAAGAAGTTATGAATTCTCAAAATTGCATTTTTGGGGCAGGGAGGTGGAGGGGGGGGAGAGAAAGAATAACACCTGTAAGTTATGCTTCCAACTCAGTTTCATTCACTGAGTCGTGTAAATAAATATCCAGCCAGTTTGGTCCCCATCCCAGAGCAACCCTAATTACTCATCTATAAACAATGCAGACAAGCCATCGCTCAACGCCGCGTGACGCCTCATGGCCACACGCTTTGCATCCTACCTGGGTAAATATGAAAATGAATCTAATCTGCTATATTTTTTAAGGGTAAAGTTATCTGCAAAGCCCAGTGATTCATGAGCTCTTCAAACGTACATAAAGTGGTTTAGTGAAAGCATTTCCTAAGGGCCTGATCCAGTCATGCTTCTCAAACCCTCTGCAGTTGTCTAGACTGGAACAGAAAGGTCATTCAGCCACTGAAGGCCAATCCATCACTCCCATTAAAAAAGAAAATACCTAAACTGCACCAAAGGTTCAATTTGTGGATCTGATGAGGAGATACTGAGAGAACAGCCAAAGTCCTCCTTCCCAAGGAGGATGAGGGCCAACACAAAACCTGTAACTTTCCTGGGGCTTGTTTTGAGGATCTGAAGCAGGAAGCCAGAAGACGCCAGGAAAATTCCTGCCTTGCAGCACATCTCTTGTTGTCCACCTCCTTTTCTAGCACGCCTGGCCAGTGCTGCAATGCAAGGAGCTGCTCTGCTTCTCCATACAGGGAACTTTTCCCTCTGCCTGCCTACCTGCCCTCAGCACTGGGGAGCTTGTGTATATAAAATCATGCGTTTATGCATGTCTGATGACAGGAAAAGTCAATGCTCATCCCAGAAGAGTCTCCCTTTACCCAGCACTTAAGATGGAGGATCCCCCTTTCTCTAGGCTATTTGTGGCCTCTTTTCTGCTCTGTGCCTGCTGAAATGTCTACTGCAGGAGAGCCCCATGGTGATACTGAAGATATTTTCTGCTTTCTCCCTCATCAGTAAATGGAGATGTCCAGGTCACCGTGGGGAAATGCTCTCCAGCTGGGGAAATGTACATCCCTCTATCACCTCTTTAGCATTGCTAAGAGACACCAAGCTAGAAATTCACCCTATGCCTGGGGGATTCCATGCGTGCTGCAGACTCAGTGGGGTGACTTCAGCATCATTACGTTCAGGCAGTCAGGGCCAAAGGAGACTTCACAGGGGCCAGTTGGAAAACCCAACAGGACATCACACAGCTGATGAGAACAGGGCGTTTTCCTACCTTGAGCACCAGCAACTCACCGAACTGCTATGGGTCAGCAGCAAAAGGGGATGGGTATCAACACCCCAGTGAGCGAGCAAGCTCCCTTTAAGTAGGGGAGAGCACAAAGAAACCAGCATGGGGACTGACAGTGCTGCTTGAAAAATGTATTCCAGCTGCTCTTCTTAAACTGCAAGCTATGGCCCAGTTGTTTGTGATCACAAACATTTTTAGAGGCATTTCTGGGGTCTGACATGACCTGCCTCCTCCAGACACAGACGTTTCAGGAAAAAAAAAAAAAAAAGGCGGGGGGGGGGTTGGAGCGAAGGAGAAAAGAAAAGGTGACCTCCTCCTGGATCTCATCTTTTCCATTTGGATTTCAACCACCAGAACCATTACCAAATAAAATGTCAACTTTTTTCCCTTGTTCATTAACCTTTGATGCTTATTGTACAGCCAGTTTCAGTGCTCATGGGGGACTTGAGAGGCTCAAATCACAGCATTCATTTTACTCAGGGCTTAGGCACAACTTAAACCTCAGTCCAGAAAGGAGGGAGGGAAATGGCTATCAGCCCAATCCTGCCTCTTCAGTGGTTTACACGTTTAACAAAGATTGAATTTAGAGAGAAGGGGGACCCCCAACTTAGTAATAATTCCCTTCACAAGTCCTACCATAATTAAAAAATAGAGGCAAGGTCATGACGAGTGCTATTGAAAATAACAGACAGACCTGTAATTATAGCAGGGCCAGCTAAACCAAGGGTTAAAGGTCTCTTAACACTCTGTCAGCATTTCCACTATAACCCCTCAGTTTCAGGGGTTTACAGCTCACACATAAATATTTGCTGCAGGCCAAAAATGGCACGGTCAGTAAAAGGAGGTAAATTTTATTTATATATTTATAAAAAATGGCCTGGCTCTGCAGCAGTGGCATGTCCCTCACCAGCACTACCAGCACGATTCATGGGGATGAGGAGGGAGAGCTGACAGTCCCGAAAGTGATAGCGTATGGGGTGGGTGGAGGAGCTGGAAATACATTTTACTGAGAGCAAGTGGCTCCAAATCCACAGGAACCCTGTACAGAGGCAACGATCTGCAAATAAAGTATATATTATAAAGCTGAATCCTTAAATAATAGGGCCGTATTCCTACCATGAATTATACAGATAATCACTCCCACTGTTCAGCCAAGCATGCACATAAGTCTTTGCAAGATGAAAACCTAAGGCCTTGCTAGCATATTGGTTTAACTTAAATCAGTACTTTAATTGATTTATTTAAGCCAGTACCAAGCCCAGCATGACTCCCTGATTTTTGCCGAAGAGTAGCTTAGTTCAGTTTAGTTTAAAAAAGCATATCTCAATTTTTTTTTTTTTAAAGCATTCCTTCCTCCCTCTTTTCCTATCTTTGTATTTACGTGACCCTGAGTTGACATTAGTTCAGTGCTTAAGGATTAGAAGAGGTAAACTGGTTGTGACCTTTTCCATGGCTCCTTTCCTTGAGGGACTGAGATGCTGCCAGTGGTCCATGGCTGAAGCAACCACTTGCACCCCCTAAATATAGCTGCTTACAGGTTGGGGAACCTAAGCTGCTGCTTCCATCCCTGAAAAATCCTATTTATTTTTCTTTAAAAATCTTCTAGAAAGCTTCTGGTCCTCAGGAAAACAAAGAGAGAACTTCACAAACCCAAACTAACATCATCCAGAAAGATCAGAAAACCACACCAGCAAACACAAAGAGCCCTGAATTGCAGAAAAATACACAACACAAACCTTTCCCTCAAACTGGCATGACATAAAAGACAGCTTCCTGACTTTTGGGAGGTTATCTCACCATTTTCCAATGCCTGCTATTAGAAATCAAAATAAAGCCAGTTTGACTTGCAGCCAGAGTTTCTCCATTGCCTGCTGGTTCAAATGAAGTGCTCTTCTCACACAGCTGCTCATCACCCTCGATCTTTAGTCCAGGCTCTGGGCTAAGTTAAAGGGAATAGTGGCAGAAAAGCCAGAGCACTGAATGATGCTGGCTCTAGTGAAATTCATTTAATGGAGCTTTTTGATGGTCCAGAACTGAATAGAGGAAAAAATCAGCTTAAATTATTAACCAAAAAAACCTTTCCAGAAACTATAATTTTCATCTGTACCTTAAAACATCACAAAATAATCCGTTTCTTTTCCTCGCTAACTTAAGCATATTTTTCAATGGGATCCTAGAGGTGCTTGGGTTTTTTTTAAGTGAAATAATATTGAGAATACGTAACTTCTTTTTTTTTTTTTTTTTTAAGTTTCTAGCAAAATATTTATTGTGCAAGACCCAGAAGATAAAAAAGATGCAACTGTTTTTCTTGGTTTGTTTTGAGGTTATTTACTTAGCACTAAGCACCTCATTTTTCTTGTGTACAAAAAGTAATTATGCAGTCAAAAGAATTATGGCCCACATACTTCAAAACATATGAAAAATGTAAAACTTTATTACATACATTAATTTCTAACAAAGGACGTCTCCAGCATCAGTGTAACTGGTATAAGGCAGATAACTGATGTATGGTATATTCGTTGATGTTCCTCCCAAATGGGTTTTATAAAGGCAAACAAACAAATAAACAATTTCTTTCCTTATGTCTCTCTCTCTCCTATAAATTTCAACAGCCTCATACAGGGGACTGTAGGCTTAGAGGAGGGAGTTGCCTGTGGATCTCTTCTATTATTATTATTTTTTTATTATTATTATTATTAAGCTAAAATATTCTGCTCAAGCAATCTATTCACCATGCTTTCACTATTTTATATTTCCATCCCCTGTGTTTTTTAAACTGGGCAACCCCATCTCCTGCCTGTACCACCAGCCAGGCTGAACTCGGCTTCCCTGCCAAAGGCAGCTCCCCTGGCTGCAGGGCCAGGATTGCTCCTGACCTCCTGATCCAGCAGCTTTCTACATGCATTTGGAGCAGAGGTCTGTTTAGTACTACTATTTTCCTCCCCCTTCCTCCCCCATCGGTTAAATTTTTGTGAGCAGGGCAACCTCATTCCTACTAAATCAGCTGGGCTGGGAGGCCAAGGCAGGAGCTGTAAAACCAAAGTTCACAGCATCCTTATCTTTAGCTGAGCCACTTTAACTTTCTAACTATACATCTGGGTACCATATTCAAGAGGGAAAGGATGGCCATTTAAAATGTCAAGAATAACTGCAATCATTTCTCCTCAGCGCCTCTCTTGAAGAAACAAAACAAAATTGAAGTATGAAAGACAGATTCAAGGAAGTCCTATCATTTTAAGTGAATGAAAAAAAGCAAAACATGACTTTTTTAATGTTAAGACAACAACCTAACTAAAGAAAGACCTAATCTTCCAGTACATATTTATTAGTTCCTGCTACTTTCAATGCAATTAGATATAAATATGTGAGATTGTCACAGTCAGGCAAACCTTCTCTTACTTATAGATGTGTCATAGTAGTAGAAGTCCAGAGAAAAAGGTTTCATAGCATCCACCAAATAACACACACAAGTAAATACTGGAAGTTTCTATTTCAGTCATGCAGATATACCACACTGATTCAGCCAAAGACAAATTCCTGCATCCTGATTTATGCACAGTCCTCCTTCAACACAGATGATTTCAGTATTTCATAGTGATCTGTCAGGGTTTAAGGACTTCAGGAGGAATCTTGGCAGCCTCTTTTGGAGAAGATGGCTCTGCCTGTGTCACACTTCTGGTCTGTTCTTGGCATGTCTGGGCACCAAAGGGGAAAGCTGCTGGGATGGCATTACTAAGCCTTAAAATCTAACATTAATAATGATGACACAGTCCATTTGTGTCTTGGTCTTCATTTACATGGTCTGGGCTCAGCCAGGTGGATGGAAGTCTTCAAAAAACATTGAAATCCCCAAATAAAGTTCTAGGATTGACCTCTCTCCATTTGGTGGAAGTTTGAACTCAGTGCAACCTTGGTGCAACTTCAATTAAAGTGCAGGATTTTGGGAACACATGACAAAGAAGAGGGAAAGACCTATTTCAGGTTACACCCGATCCATGAGAATCAAAGCAACCCTAATGTCTGAGAACTTTAGAGCCAGGGAACTTTCCTAAGCCACTTGCTACCTTTAAAATCTGAAGCCACAAGTCTCTCTATTCTTTTGCATCTTCTTTAGCCCTCTCTCCCTCCTCCCTCTTCCCCTGAAAGAAAGCTTTTGGCATTTTGAATGTACTCATCACAGGTATCTCAAGAAAAGCAGACCAGTGCCAACTCTCAATGGCTTGTTTGTTTTGGGGCTGAAATCTATCCACTTCCATTTCAGGCATCCAAAGGCTGAGCGTCCATTTGACATGCCCGGCCCCAACAATCACAGGGGCTTGGCGGGTTAAAAATGCTAGGATTTCATTTTATTGCAGGGATATTATTCATTCTTGGGAAGGTTCAAAAGTACATGCGTCAACTTATGTCATCAGGGTCAAGCAAAGTGGCATGCAGAATCATAGCCAGATTGCATCGGCGGAGGGGTCTGGAGGCAGAGCCAAAGAGCAAGGAGAAAGTAAACTGGTTTTTAGGATGCACTCTGGATCACTTCATTCTTCGGCAAGGGAAGAAAGGGAGGAGGTAAAGGATCCCCTCTGTGCCTGCTGCTGTGAGCAGTGGGAACTGAAGTCGAGTTGTGCAGATTTCACTAAGCTTTCCTCTGCTTCTTGCCCAGTGACATGCCTATGGGTAAAGACCATCAAATAACAATGCCTCCTCGATTGCCAAAACGTGCCTCCAACATATACCAGCAAGCCCACAAGTACACACAGACATGCACAATAATAGCATTAGATGCCATTAACAGGCTTTAGTCTTGTTTCTTTTCAGTGGAAAAACTATTTGACATCCCTCAAGCCCAGGCTCAGCACTGCTTGACCCTTTCCCTTCCCTGTCTACATTAAAAGAACAACTAAATAGCTGCACGGAGCGAGCCAGCCCCTCCTCACTCCAGGTGTCTGTATTTTACTTAGGGCCCCAAGCTTGATTCAGCTCCTACAGTTTCTGACAAGCTTCAGCTGGCCCTCGTCACCAGACAGGCAGATCAATTAACAGAGGGATTTTTCTTCCCTAGCTCTCTTCCTGGACCTTTAACCCCTTGTGTGTCCTAATGCTCTGTGAAAGAAGGGCAAAAAGCAAGTGCTAGAAAAATAGAATTGCCATTTAAAGCTATGCTTTATTCCTCCCCAAACCCTTGTTCTTTTGCTTTGTCTACCATCTCAGAACCTCAGCTTTCCATAAAGATGCTTCAGGTTGTTCAAAACTTCTTGGGTTTTTTGCACCAGACTTTCAGTTTGGAAATTCCCTTTCCCTCTTGCCCTTCTTTGAAAAAAATCTCTTTATATTTTGCTATTGAAAGTGACGAAGTTTAATGTTTTCTTTAGGGTGGAGAATTCTTTTCCACTTATAAATTTTTTTTCTCCTTTTCCACTGCAACATTTCTTCCAGATTGCTACATGGAAAGGCCAAATTCTGGCTAACAAGCCTAAGACCAAGCCTGTAGCTGAAGCTCTGCAAGCTTTCTTGAAAAGCTATCAAATACAAACCACATTTTGTGGAATCGGAAGGAATGAGAAAAAAAAAAATTGGATAGAAGAGATCAAGGCAAAAAAGGTGTATGTTCAAAAAGTACAAAATAGAAAGCAAATGAAATAATTTAAAACTTGAAAAACTTGGTAAAAAATAGATGGATACAATTAGCCCTGTGCAAGAGAAACAATGTAAGTGTTGGCAATTTTGCAATTTAATTATACCTCTGTTCATCTTTGGAAAGAGAGTACAAGAAAGCATGTCAATGGCATGAGAAGATCCTTCAGCAACAGCAAAACATAATAAATAAGTTTAATTGCTACTGATAATAATTAGACATTTCTGTGAAAAACAGTTCCCAGAACTACTGAAAACTATTGAGAGAAAGAAATGTGATAGCTACTACAAGGAAATCCATTTAAATGCATCCATAGTGAGAAATAATTTACAACTGGTGAGGTGAGGGGTTTTTGGGTTTATTTTGGGTGGTTTTTTTTTTTTAAAAAACCAACAAATTCCTTAGGACAAGCCTATAACATTACTTGTACAAATGGGTTCTGCCCATCATTTTAGTGCTAAAGTAGTACCACAGCAATAATGAGAATAATAATTCATGACAAATAATGATAAAAAAATAAACATGAGGTAACTTGTTGATCTCAGCATGCTTCAGTAATGCCATACAAAACTACAAATCTAAATGTGAAGAAATAAGCATTGCTCTTCCTATAAATAGCCTTCACCTGGTGAAATACATCTCAGCCTTAGAATACTTCATTTTATAAGGCAGAGTTTTAACTCCTACTTGGTACAAACAGTAGTTTCCAGGTATCTATTCTCTGAACCCAGGTATATGTGCTTTCTCAGGATTATGTAGAAAGAAAAAACCAGAATGAAAAATCCCCCACTGAAGTGGACATGATAGATGTGAAGTGTTGGGCAGAGTTAAGGGTATCACATCTTCCCTGTGGCTTATAGTGCACCATTCTCTTAGCAAGGAAGGAGAGGGAGAGCAGCTGGTAATCTTTCACTCTATTTGAGAAATACTTATTGAGGATTTGGGAGCCAAGAGTTACTTCTTGGATGGATGGATGGATGGATGGATGGATGGATGGATGGATGGATGGATGGTGTTTAAAGTTTTCAGCGCTTGTTAGAAGATATGAAGTCACTGGTAAGAAGTGATAAATAGTGAGGGCAGGTCACTGATGCAAAGGGAAGTGTAAAATCATATCTTTGGATAAACAGATTGTAGGGAATACTTGCAGAAGGGGAGGGCTCTCTCTTGGAAAGAAACAGCTCCAGAAAGAATATGGCAGAGTGGTGAATGCTCAGCTACATCTTAGTTCTGTAGCTGGAAGGGTAACTTCAGTCCTTAGGATATATAAACAGGGGGATATAGCCTAGCAGATGGAGGTAATATTATCTTTGTCTGTGGCACTGGTGTGACCACTAATGGAATAGTGAATCTGGTTCTGGTGCCTATGTTTCAAGAGGTTGTTGATAAATTAGAGCAAAGAGCCAAGAGAATGGCTAAAGGACTAGAAAACACTGGGAGGATTAGAAAACAATTGTGAGAGGCTCAAGAAGCTCAGACTGTTTAGCTTAATAGAGAAAAGGTTAAGGAGTGATTTACCCACAGTATACAAGAGCCTTCACAGGAAACAGAAATTTGATGGAGAGCTCTTCAGTTTAACAAAGACATACGTAAAACAAGATCTAACGTCCGGAGGTTGAAGCTAGGTGAATTCATGCCAGAAATTAAGAGGAATTTTTTAACCATGAGAGTGCTTAGCCATGGGAGCAGTTTACTCAATATTGTGGTGGCTTCACCATGGTCATATTTCAGTGTCAGCTTTCGAAGGTCTGCTGAAAGATAAAGCATCATATGAAGGAAAACTTTCAAGGACTTCTGCGGCCTTTACTAGGCAGAAAGGCAAACTAGGTAATGGCATTGCTTCTTTCAACCTTTAGCATCCAACAATTTATAATCTATGCTTTATGTCTAAACATTCATAGCTATCTGCACTGATGTGTAACAGTGTTCCTGTTATTAAACCCCCTCCCCACACACACACACTTCCATTCGTGCTCTTAAACTGTTACCAGGGAATACAGGACATGCCTCTCACATGAAACACATGATGCTGAAACCTTTCTAATTTGCTTGTTGCTTCTTTCAGATCAAGCCTGGTTTGATGTTGCTAAAAACAATGACATTTTTTATTACTTTACATCATAAGTGCAGGTTGCCAGTGATTGTTCTACATCTTTTTTTTAGTCAGATGATGCCAGTTTTCCCCTTTTTTAATCCGAGCATATAAGTTGCCAGTAATTAATACTGTTGTACTCAGATGGTAATGGAGGGAAGCTCAGTGGGTATAAAAAAACAGGGTGTTTTTGAAATAAGTTTGCAAAGGCACCACTATAAACTTAAAAAGTCAACTCTCCAAAATGTAGAACTGCATTACAGGTGCTGACCTACTCTCAACCCTGCTCATCATGCAGCTCATTAAAATACAAGTCTAATGAGCAAAATAAATGCAATTCTACCAAGGCTTCAATAACATTCCTGAGAGTACACCTCTCATTTTTACTTCTTCGTACATCCCTGCAACACTTGGCACGCACAGTCAGTTACTGCAGATTGGTTTCTTGTTGAATCAACAGTGCCTGAAGATAGTGCCCCTTTGAAAGTTAAAGTTAGGATGAGCAGTGCAACGGGCTGATCAATCCTATGGTCCCAAACATTTGTCAAATGGGATTTAATGAAAGAGGAGTGTCCTTGCTAACATGCTAAATCCAGCCTGTAATCCCCAGTATAACAAGAAAACAAAGACGTTTCCATCCCCTCTTATATCAGGAATAGAGATAGGATGATGGAATGATGTGAACATAAAATAATTGTACACACAGAAGCCTATGCAAAAAGGCTTTGTTTGGAAGTGCTGGAAAGCCACTCACCCCGAAACAATGGGGCAAATTAGCATGCATCCAGCCCAAGGGTGCAAGCAGCACACACACGCACTCCCAGTGACGGATGCTTAGCTCTTGCTGGGAGGTCACCACTACGAATCTTTCTTGAGAAGGCAGCATGTCAGATTTCAGACACTTTCCCTACAAATGGGCTTTTGCAGCTCAAAGGAGGAGGGGGGGAGCTTTTCGATCCAGATAATAAAGTCCATTTACATGAAAAGATGCCGCTTTCAATGACATGATTAATTTCGGAAATACCTGGCATCTGAATGAAGCAAAGACTTCAAGAGATGACTGATGATGAGAAAAGATAATTAGGCAAATGTCAAGAGTCAGTGTTTTGATTGGTGACTGAGAGGCTGGCCTGACTAGGTTATCGTATACTCATTCCAGATGGAAATGAAAGGTCTTTGTAGGGGAAACAGGATGATCTCTTCATGGTTAAATATAAACTCTGTTTAAGCCTAGATTTCTCCTGTGTTTTCCTCCTGGGAAGACCTCCTATCCTGGCAAGTGCTCTACCTGAATGGTCCTGGACCAATCTTGCCCCACTTGAATCTTAAGATGTTTTAAACATGAATAATTTATTTTGCCTTTTACTACTGCAAGACTAGAGTGGATTTAGATTTTTCCAAACATCTGGGGCTGCCTTCTTGCCAGCTCTCCAAAGCTGGAAGATAATACAGGCTTTTTGCAAGGAAGGCAAAAGACAGTCCTTTTCCCAAAAAAACATTTCCTAAACGTGCCTGAATATCTCCCCTCAGCTTCCCACGAACTGCCTGGGGTAGCGACTGCCATTGAATGCTGGTGCCCTCCACAGGACAGATAAAAAACCGAAGAGGATGCCGGGGACCCCGGCCTGGTGTACTCTGACAGGATCGCCTTGTTGAGATTGACAGATTATCTCCCCTTCAGAAAAGGGAGCATTCACAAGGCCCTCTCCCTAATCCATCACGGCGCTCCAAACCGCGCTTGCCATCGCTTGCCCCTTCTCCTCACACGCTGCTTTTGATTTGTGGGATGTGCTGGCTTTGTGCAGGCGCATTTAATCCTCAGCAGGGAAACTGCCGACACTCGGGAGACCTCACCGGCTTTCCAAACCGGTTTTCAGAGGAGCTCAAAGCACCGCTCCCTTCACTTCTCTATTGTTGTGGCACAGACCAAATAGCAGGGCCTGGTTCACCATCTATTGAACCAGCAAAGACCTCCTCTGCGAAGGCAGCCTCGAAAAAGCTGCGGACGAAGCACCGCTCTGATAAGTCATAACTAATTTGGCCAGCCATCCAAGGCTGAGGCTGCTATTAGTTAATCTTCATATAATTTGTTAAAGTAGGCTTTATGAAGTACTGGAAATAATTGTCTCTCTCCCTCCCCCCTCCTGAATCCTGCAGCCGTGCACGGTTAGGGGTTTAATAACAGACTGTATCGCGCAGTCAGAAACGCTGAAGGTTTTATAGCGGTGCATTAGCCAGAGGTGGATAACCTATCTCTAGAGGCTTGATTGACTGGAAACATATTCTTAGCCTGCTTAAAACTGCTTAGAGTGTGTCACAGAGGTCCCCCAAAATAAAACGTTCAGTGTATTTAGTGAAACCCTACACCCTAAGTACATGTAAGGGCACTGTAAGATACTAATTAGGTTGTAACATAAAACACCGTAAAAAGCAAAGCATGACATACCAAAAAAAAAAAAATGTTTCAGCCCTAGCCAGCTCTTTCATGTTAGAGAAATACATTAAAAATATATTCACAGCAAATATTCTGGGGCTTTGAATAACTCTGTAGTCTGTAGCTGGAAAAGATAGATATTGCTCATTATGGAAAAACTTCCACTTAAAATTGTCTTCAAATATTAGAAACTATCCTTATTTACTTTTCCTTAAAAAAAAAATTAAAAAAAAATTAAAAATCCTCTGGCACTAAAATCAGCAAATAATCATTACAAGGACACTGGTTAAGATACGCACGCCCAGCTTTTTTTCCTCCCGATCTTTTTCACAGGAAAGGTGAGGAGAAGGATACCAGATGAAAATAATGTTACTCATGATGACATACAACATGTAAATAATAACAGTAATTTCCAAAAAGTAACATACCTCAAAGCTTTCCCCCTGAAATTTAAAATTAAAACTAAAAGTGACTGACACACTAGCAGAAAGTTAGCTTTTTTTAAGGTAAAAGTCTTCAGTTTCATCTCATGAAATTACTCACAGAGCATAAAAGCAATGTCTTACATCTTTTTTTAGCATCTGTAAATTCTTAGATTCTTAGTATTTAACTTTTTAAACATCAGTTGCCGATCAAAAGATTTTCCCCATACGTATGCATGTTTCTTCTGTTATCTAATGCTACTCATCTATACCCCATTGCATAAAACAGAAACACTACTTCCTTAATAATGTTGGCATTACTGTAACTTTAAAATGTTTAAGAATAAAATTATTTACCTGTATCACAAATACTATTAATATAAAACACGTGTGATGTACTGAAAGAAGTAAAACTTGGCACTGTCAAGCACCGAATTTAAATTTATCAAACAATATTAAATGTACACACATAGTCTTGCAGAAAGAAACTCTAGGTGACACCAATCCCTATGCCTTAAATAATAATAATTCGTAATGGTACATGCACATATAGCTATGTATATATTTTGCATTGCAAAAAAATAACCATATAGATTTCAATATTATCATACCACTGCCAAAAGCTACCTTTTGAAAAAGCCTTGCCATTCTTGCAGATTATTGAAAGAAATGAAGTGCTAATTTAATAAATATGTTGCTAGCTGTGCTCAAACTAAACACCATTAATGTATGCTTGTTGTTGTATGTGTGTAAGGTTATAGATTGCAAAAACCCCTACTAGGAAAAAAAGCTGCCTTTTCTCAATGAATATATTCTTCTTGGGATTTTATAGCTTTGCTTTAATGTGAACGGTCACTTTTCCTCCTTTGTTTGGAAAGGTACAGTTTATATTTCTTCCCAGTTTTAGCATTTCCCTTGAAGGTTTTTGTGATTAACAATATAATATTTTTATTGAGTTATTTCCCACACAAATGACTGGGCCCGAAGGGTATTCTAGGTTTACAAGATTTTACTAATAACTATGCTCCCCTTTGTATTAAAGCTGCTAATTAGTGCTTTTAAACAGCTCAACATTTAATTCTTTGAAGGCACCATATCAAGGGCTGATATAAAACTGTTTATGTAGAAGGATATATAAAATAAGAAGGTGTTAAACCCAACACAAATTGAGTGGCAGGGGGTTCCCTAAAGTGCTAATTTTATGTTTGTTTTCGTCTCATTTAAAGTTAAGATGTCTGCATTATAACAGTGATGTGTAACATGCTGTACATACAGATTAAGCAAAATGTGTCAATTTATGAGGCTTATTTTCCTGGAGAGGTAGCCTCCAGTAGTTTAATCAGTGATTTTATGCATGTGCATATATATAAATATAAGTCCGTGTGTGTTTTTGCATGTGGGGATACAAAAATGTGTGTTGTGTATACTTAGACATGTGAGCGACCACACACACAAACACATTTGTATGTCCACATTAGCAAGCTTCTCTATGACCCTGGATTTCAGTGATTATAGAAAACTTAAAACTAATTCATTAATTGAGATACTTCATTTAAAGAATTTTATATTTCATTTCATTTAAATATACTGTGAGATTTTAAAGCCACATTTTACTTAATTGGTATTGGTAAACTGAGCTGATTTATATGCACTGATAATATTAGATGGCTGTAATCGAGAAATAAATTACTTGTGAGCCACGTTTTATCCTTCTATTATCTAAGTTAATCTTCAAAATGTCCCAGAAATTAATTTTAAATATGGGAATTTTTCTCTCAGAAGTGATGAATGTAAATTGGAAAACTGCTTCTTCGGAAACTAAAAATAAAAATTTCCATTTTTCATCAAAGTCATTCTTAATGTAAATACAATTTTGAACACTGCATTCAACAAGGTTTTAAAAATAACCTTGTGAAGTGAATTTCAGAGTTTCATAAGGAACTGTGAACTGAGCAAAAGTCTCAACTGTCCATCTTCAGCTGACCCCACATCACTTCTTGAGAGCACCACTGCTGCACTCCACTCTGCAACCACTTCTGGAGGGGTGGTAATTACTGATATATCCCCATATATTTCTATAAGATACCACAATATCATGCAGACACGAGAGACCAGACCTTAGAAGATCTCAGTGCAGAATCCCACCCAAGCTACATGGTCCTGGTGCAATTAATCAGTTTGCAGGTCTTAAGCTATTACAGGTGTACTCATTTCAGGGTTCACGTGCAAAACTGATGAGAATTTATGCAACCTAGTGGCTGTGCATAATTATGTACTAAATGTAATTTACATAGTACCAAAAGTGTCTGATGCAAACTTTAAGACGGAGAATATCTCTAAGGTAAACCTACAAGAGGGGTAAAAAAAATGGAAAACTACCAGCTAGGATAAAAAATACATCAATATAATCTCTTTAATGCTACATCCTATTGCAAAGAAATGGAGATTAAGATCTAAATATCCACTCTTTGCATTGTATAGTGAACTTATTTTTAGAGTTCCTTTCTTAAACATTCAGCTCTATCTTTTCACTTTCAATAGGTGAGTATTAGACATCAGCATCTGGCTATACTGGCCACTGTACAAACACATGCTAAAAATAGACTTTCCCCACAGATAGCAGTCTAAGTAAACTGCCAGTTCATGGAAAAATGATAATGTAAGAAGAAAATAAGTAATAACATCTTTGTGGGGTTGTTACTTCAAAAGCAGTGCTTCACCACAATGCTATGTTTATCTAGGCAAGCATTTTTCTCTTTGTTGAATGAATCACTTATTTTGCAAACAATACTACAAATGTTTCATTCTTTTTATTTTATACTTATGTATGAAGGTGGTGGGTAGAAATGAACCGAGTAACCTCAAAATTTTCTTAGTATGATCTTGAGAAAAATCCAGTGTGATTTTTAAGAAGTCTATTTCAAAAGGTTCATTAAAGAGTTACCTCATTCCCAAAGTATATGATCAGTTGACATTGCCAAAGCAGAAGTAGGAATGCTGTCCCCACAGCTTCAGGAGCAAGTACTAGCACTTCCATCTGATTTATGCATCCCATCATACGCTGAAGTATCTAGAAAGACACGTATATTGCTTTATGTTCAAAACTGCAGGTGAAATTACACATATGATGTTTTCTAGTTGCCTAAGCATTAGAACCTAAAATACACTGATCTCCCATTTCCATGGCTTTTGTTTCTCTATTTCTAAACTCAGCTTCCCCTGGAGAGCCTCTGTGAGCAAGAAAAAATTGGAAAGTTGCCCTGACTTTCATTCTGCCCTAGCACATGTGTTGCTATGCTTCAGAGCAGCCTAGAGGCAGCTTCAACAAATAACATCTGGCAGTTTGCCTCCAAGACTTGCATTTATCCTACCGAACTTCAGGCACACACACTGAGGCATCTTTGGTGGGAGCCCATCACTTTGTTTCCTCTCTGGGCCAGAAAGAAAGGCGGCCACATTGAAAATGGGCATCCCCAAGGCGTATGGGATTTGGTTTTCTTTATAAATCAGTCTCAGAAAAGAAAAAAGAAAGGCAGTTATGATGTGAAATATGGATGAAGTAAAAATGGGAGAGCAGCTCTGCCATTCTTCTCTTTGTGACTTAGGAAGCCTAGCCATTAACCCAACAACATCAGCATTTTTACAATAGATTGAAAGGTGCCACTGGATTTTACTGTACCGTGTCAAAGAGCTGCCCATAGCTAAACATCTAGGAAAGTCAGAAACAGTCTGGCTTTGTATGGCCTAAGTCATTTATATTACAGTGAGACACCCCAGTTTTCTCCTTTGCTTCTGTGTGAACTTACTATACTGAAGAGTTGCCTCATACAACTGCATGACAGTCCAATTCCTAATAAATCCCACCTGACTGAAATGAATTAGGTCTGGGAATATGCGTTCCAGATTATTAACCAGCACCTTTGGAAGTAACTTACCATCCACATTTATTAAAGATATTGGGTGATAATTTGTGCAGTGTTCTGGATCTCTCTCTAGTCTAAGAATTATGGTAATTAGTGCTCAGAGAGAGGATGTCACTCGTATGTTTCTCAGGGTGCAGGGAATAGCATATCATTACACTCCTTTTAGATTTGAGATGGATAACTCTAAGGCTATTCTTATTTTTTAACCTTGGCCAGCTGTGTATGGATGGTGGCTCTGAGCAGGTCAGGAGACCTGTGCTCCATCTCCAGCTTTGCTCCAGCTTGGGACAGTGCACTGCTTGCTTTGACCTGGCTCCTCATTTCCAATTGCAAATGAGAATTAAGTTCTATTAGGTTGGGTTCAATTTCAGCAGGGACTTGCTCAAGAGGAAAAACCAAGTTTCATGAACTGCATGGAATAAAAGGTACCTGCACCTTCAGTGCGTGGTGCCAGGTGAGGATCCAATTATAGTTTAGAGAGCTGTATAGTGAAAGGCCATTCCAGAAGGAAGGATCATCAAGGAGATCTGCCTGAGGTTAATACAAGTAATGGTGTTGGTGCTGTAGGGTGACCACTCTAAAAAGCCTCTTAAAACCTTTAAAGATGCAAAAAAAGGGCATGAGATAATAAATAATCACCTGCGTTTGGAGACATCAGGAGATAGCAGAAAGCCCATCTTCAAATTCTAGGAGGTAATTTAAGAAAGAAGAAAATTGTAAACTTTCCCAGGTACTTAAATATTAAATTTGATTTTGTAAATGAACTTTTAATTCCCAAAGTCCCCAGAAGTGTTCTGGCAGTGGTCCCAAGTAATCAGTCTGCCAGAACTACCCAAATCAAAGGGCTTACTAGTAACACTCACATCTCAAGATTTCAAGACTTTAGCCATGTCCTTCACCTGATTTACACCAACCCTACGTTACTTGAAAATCTCTGGCTGTTAGGTTCCCTTGCTGGAACATGACACCTTCATAACACTTCCCTGGAAGAGAAAGATATCCATGTTGCCATATCTTTATCTGTATGCATGCTCATGCAGACATACAAAGGACTGTGAAAACAGTACCATCAACCCAATTTTCTTCACCCCTTTACAAAACTTTCCCTTGGCTTATTTCACAGCTAGTCATTAAACAGTACAATAATTTCCATGGTGCTATTTTGGGGGATGAAAAAAAAATTTCAACTTTTCCCTTCAACAACATATTCCTCCTTGACTTTCATCAAAGAGTTAAACAGCCAAGGGCTTTTAGCATCTCATTTCACTTACACACACAGGCCATTATAACCTGCATAAACAAGGATGACAAGTTGAGATTAATGAAGGTCCCAAAGTGACAGAACAATTTAATTGTCAGAAATCATAGGAGGTGAACTTTGCCAGTGTATTTATATAAGGCTGCCATAGTCTAAAAACTTCCCTAATTGATTATGACCAATAAGTAATAACACTGGAAGCAGTTTTCTGGTATACAAATAAGAAATGACCCAAAACAGTTAATAGTGGTATTAAAGATGCATAATATAAAAATATTATATTGATAGAATAAATTATCAATAACTGCAAATAATTGTAGCGTTTACACTTAAGAGCAGAGCAGAGTAAATGCGGCTATGACAAAAGTCAAATGAAACAGTCTGGCTTTAGAAAAGCAACTTGCAACAATAAGGCAGGAAGCCTTACAGTAGAGGCAAGCATGATCCATGTGGATCTGAAGAGCAACCCTCTTAGTTCTTCTCTCTCTTCTGCATAACTTTAAGAAACTTTGAAACTTAACTTATTGTGCGTTTGTGTTCAGCAAACACATATACCTGCTCCAATACTAAGCAAGGGGGACAAGGCATGCAAAATCTCACTTCTGAACTTCGAAGGAGTCAGCTCAAAAGTCAGCTCAATTCAAAGCTCAAAAACACAGCCCAAAGCTCTTTGTATTACCAAATTCCACATCCCCATTCAGTGGTTGCCCAAGCATACTATTGCCTTTGGAGCTCACCACCTCAACTGGAAGGTTGTTCAATGTGTTCCCTAGCCTTTCTATGATAGATATCTCCTTATTTTTCACTTCTGCATATCCTGTCTTACATTTCACTTATCTTCTAGTCAGGCTTCTCCAATGATCCCAAGCAAATCATCAAACAGTTTGAATGATAACTCCTAAAGAGCTGGAATAACCTCTCTTTTATGTGTTTTTTTCCTTCTTCTTTTTCCGAAGGTAAGTAACTAAGTGTGCTGACAGTGTTCCCTCTTTTAAGTATAAAGAATATCTCTTCATTCCAGTAACATTTTACTTAAATGGCTACCAGGGATGGCTGTGTAATTGATCCTGCCTTCAAGCATGAGAACAAAATATATGGTCTGTGGAGTTTCCTTCCAGTCTTACATTTCAGTGATTCTCTAATGATAAAGGAAAAAGGCAGCACTTAATGCATTTAACTCATATCACCTCGTAGCTGTCCCTCTACATGACTAAATCAGGCTCATCGCACCATTTTGCCCTCTTAGTTACAACAGCACGTGCCAACTTAGCTATTCCAAACTTCTTCCAATACACAAACCAAACAGGATACTGTAGACCAAGCTCTGCCTCAATATACATGAGCTGTTCCCATTAGATCAAAGGGAAAGGTAAATATAGCTGAGGCAGAAATTGTCTCCATATGTCATATGCAGTCTAACTGGTGTTTTATAAAATGATACTTACTGTCACCAGAAATCTGTAAAAACATACCCAATTTCCACAGGATCTTCCCCTTGCCATCCTTTTCAAATGCTTAGAAAAAGGTTAGATTCTTCTACAGGAATTTTTGCAAGCAGAAAGTATACACTTTTCAACAAGAACTTGAAAACCTCAGTCCCAAATGCATTACATATTTTTGGAGTTCAGAAACAAAGTGCCCACAATTCAATCTAGATTAGTTAGGCACATCTTGATAAAAGCTGAGGTCTGACTAACCTTCCTTACTGCTGCTTTGAGCAGGGCATACACAGCATTAAGGGCAAACTCTTTCCTCTCAAGTTTAGCATCTCCTTGATGAATACATTATTTGCAGGAGTTTTATCAGAGAAATTTTTTTGGTTTTGGAAATGGTCAGACAAATACTTTGTATAAACCTCTTTCAGACAGTAGATAACTTCTTGCTGCTGCTTGCTGATGGATTTTCAGAAATGAATATTCAAAATTCATGATGTCTTAGCTGCTCCCTGATGTTAATTCTTTGATCAGATAAATGTGATTGCTTAGGAAAAAAAGCATGTATCTTGATGGACTGAGAAAATGACTTCAAAATGTGCTTTCACAACCAGTTAAGGTTATGTACAGGGAGGCTGGGCTTCTACAACCTCTTCCCCCCTAAAATATGTCGTGTGTTTATTTACAGAATAGGAAGGAAAATGAACACAAATCTAATGCCAAAGGGTTAACAAAATGTAGTTTGGGGCAGAGGGCTCAGGTCACACTACTCTTGTGCAAATGTACACATTCAAGACTTCTATCATTCTTAAAATCCTCACTGATAACAAAACCAGAGCTCCTTAACCTTCTTACATCACCTTCTGTAGGAAGGTTGAGAGCCCAGCTCGTAACCAGGATTGGGAAGGACAAGCTACAAACATCATGTTTTGGCTCTGGCACTTTCACTCGATAAGTCCAAAACAGTCCACTTTGACAGGCCCTTTATATGCAAGCTTGAAAAATAACCTATTTAGCATTCCCCAGCCCCAGCACATGATTTCACTGGGAAACTATGCAAAAGATACTTTGGAAATAAATATGCACAAGAAATTACAACTCTGTCTGAATGACCCCCTACCTTGGAATGTCTAGAACTGTGAGAATTATAAGGTCAGGAAATATGTACAGGCCTAGTGCCTCAAAAAGTTACTATTCCTTATTAGGAATCTGTGCAGACATGGAAGCAGGATTTGTATAAACTAAAAGGAAGATTTTTTTCCTGTCTCTTACATGCCTAGTCCTTGACCTATCCCATTTATAGTTTCCTTTAAGATACTATGCCTTGCAAGTTCATTTGTTTCCTAGTAGTCCTCCAGCAGTGATCCTCAGATCCAGCCAATAATGCAGACAGAGCGGGGCTATGTAAGCAGACGCTTCAGATTTATATGCCTGTAAAATTGCAGGTATTCATTTATATCACTGCTAACAGTTTTGAGGTAACAATTGCTAACAATTTCCAGGTAAAAGGTATCCTTACCCTCTCTTAAACTCTTAAATGCAGACACAGAGAATTGTTTAGTCTTCTTTACTATAAATAGGAGGCAATATGTTATTTCAAACAAAAAGCATACCATAAACTACACACTTAATTTTGACAGATTGTGCTTTTCTATATATGGCATGGTCCTGCTGTGCTTTCATGATCAAACTCCCATTGATTTCAGCTGTGCCTCCTAACAGTGCAATTCTGAATATTGCCTTTTGTTATATTTCACATATTTTTTTTCCTAATCCTTTTCTCTGCATAAAAGTACCATATCCTGCAATAACCAATTGCAGGCTTGCACAGGTGATACAAAAGCCTCTTAAGAGCTGAAGAGTGCTTGGAAGAAGAAATTCTCTCCATTTCATTTTCTGTCTTCCCACCATTCAAAGGACATGATTAAACAATCAGTTCTCAAAATTAAGAATACTCCTGCAGATCATCCCCAAAATCTGCAAAAGGACTGTAGCCATTTTTACATTGTAGATAAGCTCTCAGTGAGCATTTTCCTCTGTATCCCACCTCCACCCTTCAGTTTGCAGTTAAATTGCATGGTGTGTTTATTCTTCTAGTGAACAGGCCCATTATATGACTTAAAAGTGTTAGTGTACACAGCACTGACATGTCCATTACATCCACACACACTGATATGTAGATTACAGAGAAGTTCAGGTTACTCAGTTAAGAATTTGAGCTGTGTTTTTGAAACTGAGAACCAGAAGGAAGTTCTGGTTGGAGTATTTCAGTTTGTATGCTGACAATGACACTTTCTGTTTGCAGAATATGGGTCCACCAGGTCCAAGCAGAGGCAATCAGAAAGAGAGTGAGACTGAAGAGAAAGACCCAAGCTCAAATAAAAATTCAAATGCTTGCTGAGAATTGCCAAAATGAGACTGAAAAGAGGAGACATGTCTTTCTGCCAGTGTGGAAGTAGTCTGGAGGGTGGGAGCAGATAACACCCACCACACAAGCCTGCCTGCCTTGTCCCTGTGTTCCACGGTCACTTTACAACCTCCTCTCTTGCTCCAGAATTCACACTTGAGGTCCACACAGCCATCGACACAAATGAGAAGTTAAAATAAATAAATAAACCTACAAACAACTCAAACAAACCCTGCTGTACCAGGAATAAGGACCAACCAGCACTTACTTTCTTCGTCCTTCATAGTGGTGTGGTTGGGTCAGTTTTTGCCACGTGAGCCTTTCTGACTTAAGCCTACTGTTGGTTATCAGAGATTGCCAGCTTTAATAAAAATAAACCAAAAACAGTGCAAGAGGTTTTATGAGCCTTCAGTCAACCTGAAAACCTAGGTATTTTAACTACCAAAGATGGCTAATGAATTAGAACTGGAAGACTGAAAAAATTAATCTCCTGTGAGGGCTGAGACTTCTGTGTTAGATGTGGCTCTTGCAAGGGTCTCAAGCCACAGTTATGAATGCTGGGGGTTGGCAATATCACTCTGAATGGGTATAAACAACCCACGTGCTGTGGGTAGCAGCACACCTTTCTCAGTGCTTTGAGACTTGTCTTTTTTTCCCTGGCAAGGTCTACGCCACGAATCATTTCAGGTTACCAGGAGATTCTTCACTGACCTCAATGGGAACAGAATGGAACCTTAAGCAGTTGTCTGTCAGAGGAGGACACTGATAAAGGCAGCTCTAGCCACATCCATTTTATTTAAAGATGTTGTTACGTGCTTTGACAGTTCAGCCCTGCACATTTAAACATTCAGTTACTGCAGCCTTAGTGAAAGTGATTCTCTCCAGCAATACAAATCTCTGGTTACCAAACATTCACTTTATGCTCTCAGAAAGATAGTATAACAACATTCAGAGTTTTCTGTTTCCAAATAAAATGAATTCAAGATATCCCCTCATGTTATTGCTACAGCTAAATTTAACTCCTTTATCTCATGCTGATCTTTCAAATAAAGTTCATTATCGTATCAGGTATGTTCATGGTTAGCAAAGATTGTTGAATTTGTTGAATATTAAACACCCTTTGCCAATAACGCTCCATATATAATTGACTGTTAAAATCTTGGCTACAGCTGTTCCAATAATAAAAGCTATAATTACAATCACATTCAGATTTCTGTGATAACCACTTTGGCTTCACTAGCACAGAAAGTAGTACCTTATAACTCTCCTGAAGACCAAAGAGAGACCATTTCTCCAAGAAAGGCCCTGATCAGTGGAAGACTGTAGAAGCTGCTCCTCTTTCAATTGCTGTCTCCTTTGGGATGAAACAGGCTGAAATTTCCATGCTTTCAGGCATATTTCTAGCTGGTCAAATTTTTCAGAAGCCAAAGATGAACCTTTGAACAGTATAGACTCAGCTAAAAAACCTTTACCACTTTCTTTAACTTTCTACAATGTTTCTATAATAGTAGTTTATCTAATATTTATCCTAATACCAATGTAGTTGAACTTCACACATTCGAGTTGGGAAACTTGCTGTATTCCCCCTGATATTATCTTCTCTTCTTTCCCATCTATCCTCTACTTGAAAAACTTTAGAGAAAATTTATTCATATGTATTCAAGTTTGGAATAGATGTTATTCTTTTCCGGAGATGAAAGTAATAGAAATTTCTTTGCCTGTGACTGTATAAAAATTTCTCACAGAGCCATCATCCCTGATGTGGATGTAACACTTGAGGACACGGTTTTTTTGGCTGGTGGTGCTGGGCTGATGGTTGGACTTGATGACATTAGAGGTCCTTTCCAACCCTAATGATTCTATGAAAATGCCTACCAAAGAGATCACCTTGATTAGATGTCATGTGCCACAATGAAGACTTAATATGCCATTACTATGAATGCTGAGATTAGATATGAAAAAATTGCAGTGGTTTAAAAAGCAAATCAGTGAATGTAGAAGTTAACTTCGGGGCATGCATTTTTTCTCAATACAAGAACAGGTTTCATAGGATAAAGTAGAAAACATGCCTCCTCACCCATCAATGCACAGGTAACTCCTAAACAAGTGCTGCCCAGAGGAAGAAAAGCATGAATTCAGCAGAAATCTGGACCTTTTGTCCCCCAAACCTGCAACAATATAACCCTGACTGCCAAGGGACACACTCCCTCTCTGGAATAGAAAGAAATTTACTCTTTTCTGAACTATGATAATTCTCACAGCTGAAATAGTTAAGGTCTCTGTTAAAATTTTATATGAAGTAGGTCATATCTCTGTTTAGACTTGAGGTACTATATGAATAGATACTTACAACAGCTCCAACACCTACCTTGTGGAAAAGACTAACAATCCCACCCCGAGCATCCAGCCTGCATTGTGGTAGATTAGGTGGAGATCTGTAAGCAGTGACACAGATAGAGATGAACTTTTTCTGGATCTACCACCATGTCATCAAAACATCTCCAGGTATACACCCCACAGAAACAAATTTAATTTCACCATGAGCAGCATAAAGAAGCCAGGCATAACATTCTGCTCCTATCCAACACTTATCTTCCCCCTCAAAACAACATATTAAGAAATTCCTAAAGAACTGTGATCCTGATAGCTTCAGGAACAGGCCAACTATCACAGTACAAATTAAGGGAGGCTAATTTTATAAGTAATCTAATTTTACAATAAACTATTTCAACAAAACTTTGGCAGAACCAGATGTGTGGAGCTGCCCCATGTCTTGACCCAGTCTTTCTACTGGAGTATCAACCAATTTTTTTTTTTTTTTAGTATTAATATTGCAAAGGACTAGCAAAGGACTAGCAACTCTTCTTTCTTTAAATAAAGCAAGCACACAAGGAAACAAAACACATTACATGTTTAAAAGGATAGAAATAAACATAATTAAATGAGAAAAAGAAATTAATGAATTCCTACCAGAAGACTAGCTCACTGTCACCAGTTCAGCTACAGGCCAAAATTTCAACCAGTGCCCACCAGTGTTATTCCAGGCACTTCAACCACACTACTCTAGTTCACACCCTCTGAAGAACTCAACCCTTGCACAAGAGCATGCAATTATGGCTAGGGAGTCTTGACCACTGGAGGATTTCTTCATTGCTGGGTCATCCTGAAAAATTCCAGGAAAAGATCTGTGGCATTGGAGATGTCCTTTTTTCTCCTCTTATCCAGTATCTGTGGCTGGCTGAAGCTTTCTTTTTCACTCTCCATTCACCTATTTAGCCCCTGTCTTGTGGGATGGTCTGGGGGAGGCTGTCTCAGTGGTACTCAGCAGAAATAAGATGTTGCCAGTTTTTGAGAAGACTCCTAACTTGTCTGAACCTCTCCTAACTGGATGCTGGTGGGCAGAGCTATTTTGCAATCATACCTTTATGTTCATCTGTTCAAGTAAGTGAACATTACTATGAGAAACTTTGCTTCCTTGCAATTTAAATTTATATCCAAAATATGCACTGAGAAACTGGTTGGGTGTTTCCATGCAGAAATAAAATCCATTAAATTTATATCCAAAATCTGTGCTCTGAGAAAGTGGTATGGTGTTTCCATGCAGAAATAAAATCGATTTGTTTTTATTAGAGCAATGTACCAGGCCATATAAAAACATAATCTTACATGGCACTTCTGAATGAAAATGAATTTTGTAAAATTCAAACCAACAGAGTACTGACCTACAGAGGACTAGTAAATCCAACCCTCCCATACCCTTGGTGCAATAGTTATTTAGGAGACTATTAGGTTTGGTAACACCCTTCTCATTGTGTCACTGCAAAGTGCTTTACAAAGCAGCTCCACTATCACGTCAGGTTCAGTGTTTTTGCTGACAATGATTACTTTCTGAATATTCACAAGGAAAGGTATCCCTTGGACCCAAAATTTCAAAAGGGAAACAAGTCTCGCACTGGGTCATCCAGTCTTCTTCTCACATGTGTCTGCAGTGAGACTTTAACTTCATTTGGTCGGCTCTCAGAGCCTGACAAAGCATCTTTATTCAGTGGCAGGTCTGAGCCTCTCATTTGCCATAATAACTGACCCACTTCTCCCCCTCCTTCTGAGATGTGAACACATATGATGTATATATTAATGTAATACAGGGCTCCCCTCATTGTGTCTCATTCGTTCGACAGCTTCTCCTATCTGGCACCAAATCCTGATTAAATATTAACATGGGGTGGGTCCTATTATTTCCTGACTTCCAAGAATCTGTTGGTAAATTGAGATCTAGCTGCTAAAAATTTCTGACACAACATAATTTGTATTGAACCCCCTTTTCATGCCAGAGTGCCAGTGTTAATAAATCAGGCTGTTCACATTGAATAAATCTATTTAAATACTTATAAAATATTAAAGATGCATTTGGGAAAAGCCTCTAAGGTGATTGTTGCACCCATGCACCTCACGGTAACTAATTTATTAAAGAGTTTGCAAACCTGGGAAGGAAGGGAAAAGAAAAATGGTTTCATAAACCAAGAGCAGAAGCCAATTTTTCAGCTCAGATGATGAAAGGAAGCATGCATTTCTAATCAAAAAGACAGATACGCCTTTTCTCTCCCACCATTCCCTCAACGGCAAAGTGCCTTTTCATCATCAACAACACTCCATTCCTAATGTCTGCTGAGGCCTTTCTGCACCTTCTCCATACACTAGTAATGTACACACAGCATCCCTTTGAAACAAGAGCCCATTAGCCGTGGCAGACTACCTTTTCACATGAAGTCCTTCCGTTGGTAGTCATCAGCAGAGTGCTAAATCATCCCAACTGGGCATGCTCACATCATGGCAGTGGGATAAACAGATATTTAGAGCTGCAAAATGAAAACTGCTTTTCTACCTTTCTTGAAGTTGCTTTTTTTTTTTTTTTTTTTTACTTATTTTAGGGAAGGTCATAAACTACACGGGGAACATTTAGGTTTCCCCTGCCTCCACCTTCATTCCTCCCTTAAACGCAGATTTTTTAACAAATCCACTTTTGCTTACACCCAGGTCATCTGTAATTTTAGACCTTCAACCACCAGCCAGTCCCTTTTAAAGATTACATAGTAAATGGGACCATAAATTTGCCCCACAATAAGAAACGAGTTTGAGCATGCCCTGCAAGAGGGATTTATGTGATTGTTTTCCTTCCTATGTGGGCGTGGTGAAGGGATATAGAAACTGTCAGCAAGAGCCGCAAGCGGGGTGATACTTCACAATAGCTACCTGAGTAATGCAAGAGAGATTAAGCCTAAATTGAGGACTGCCATTTCAGAGGACAATTAATTTTCAGGCTGCCGTAAAAGCTCTGTTGACATTTCTCAGCTGAGATTTTGCTTCTTGGTAAGGATTTAAAAAGCTTTGTTCAATACAGGCAGCGGTGCTGATGCCATTCCTTGGGCTAAGTCTAGCTGGGGCTCCCCACAGAAAACCTTCTTTCTCTTGACAGGCAAGAAAGCTTCTGTGCATTTTGCTCACTTCTAGATCTTCACCTGAGCGCCCCATCAGTCTCAGACTCTCAGACAGCTGCTCTCCTGTAAGCACCTGCTTCAGCATCCTTGTGCAGTTGGGCAGACGAAAACTGAAGGAAGCAAACTATAAGCACCTCCTCTGACCACATTTGGGCACAGGTCTGCTCGTGAGACCCCTTTGTTAGCCCCTTTCTTTAAAGCCCCAGTAAGCACCAAGGAACACAATGGACTATATGTAGGAATGGGAAATCTATTGACCTATTGATCTGTATGTGGGTAAGATGCTTTTCTGCATTCTCAGGTTGTCTTCCCAGTCTGTTTACTGCAACAGATAAAAGATGATGCTTCCATGTCCATAAAGAGAGATCCTGCCCCCTGACTGACAATAGTGTCTTCTGCTTTAGTGACAATAATGTCCTGTTCAACCTTACTAAGACAACAGACTGACATCCCCTAAAACTATTTAGGGGATGTTAGGCCTAGGGCATGTTCTTCCAAGAGTTTACCTAAAAGAAGGTGCCTAGGTGAACTACTGGGCAGCTTAGAGAGCTTGGAGACAAGAAATGAGTGAACTAAAATCATTTAAAAGTCTTCTGCTCCAACGAGGACACCATAAAACTCTAGATCATGGTACCTGGTTGTAAGAATCCCCATTGGAAGTGGTTGCCCTTGCCACTGGGTCCAATTTATTATCAGTGACAAATTGATCATCAAGAGCCAGCTGCTTTCTACGAATATACAAATGTTTGTGTACAGAGACTGAAGGACGAAAGGGTTAATTATCCAACAAACTCAGGCAGAAGGGGAAAAAAAGTTTCAAGCTCAGGGAGGTTATCATTGCCTTTTGCGCGGGCTGGTTTTAATCACTTTCTTGTACCTCTCCCTGACTTCATTTATCAAGCCTTCACATAAAAGTTGCAAAGTGAGGTTATTCAGCGGATACCTCCATTCATCTCAGATGATTGACCAGGGTGGTTTGCAGTACAAGCCAACCTGGGTGATGGCATTCCTCCGGTTTTCATTGCACAGCCTGCTTTCATTTTATGCTGTAATTGTGTTTTCACAAAACCATAACCAAGCAGGCTGCAGATCCCAGGTTCCAGATTTATTTACAAACACCCCTGACCAACCCCCTCTGCCTTCTCCTGTTATCTGCTTTATGCTGCTTTGGATCTTACCGCCAGGAGTCTGGGGTCGATTAGCACAAGATAGGAACTTGACCCAATCTAACCAAGGGGACCTAATCAACCAGTGCTTCCACCTCTGCTCCTTCTCCTCAGTGTAAATCCAAGTCCTGCTTCCACAAAAACATTTCATGGGAACTGGTATCTGACATTAAATACTTCTTTGTGACTTTGCAAGAACGGTGTCATCATCAGGCAGGTAACAGCTCATCTTATTTGACAGAAAGAGGTAAACTGCTCCACCAGGTAATTCAGGATACAGAAGTAAAGAGGTCACATCTTTCAAGAAGCTGTTCAGAAGCCCAAGGATCATAATTTCTGTACCTCCACCAAATGGGCCATTAAGATGAATGAGGCAAGTTATAGAAACTCTTATTACTCGAGGTGAGAATATATGGGTGAAGAGCAAGAAGAAAGCAAATAGTTTAAACATATTTGTATAAATGTAAATAAGGCTGAGTTGAAATTTCATCCACTGGCAACGCTTCAGAGCCAATCACAAGGCAAAATGTGATAAAAACCTTTTTCCTGCCTTTTGTGGAGGTAAAACCACCAGAATCTGGATCCTGCAGGTTACTGAACAGCTGATTCACATATAATATAAGGAGGGGGTTTTTTGTGCTGCTCAGGAATCTCAGCTGGGGTATATCAGCATATTGATGGATCTGAGTCAGTTCACACCACTCCATTTAAAAACTTGATGCAAATTTTTCAGTGTACTTCCTTCAGGAAATGTACACTGAGTGAGAAAAGCCCAGCCAGTGATTATAAGGAGTTTCTGTCGGCATTGTTCATCTGCAGTCACTTTCTAGGTGAAAAGCTTTTTAGATAAAAGTACCATTTCCATCCAAACGACCTGGATCAGTTTGGGCAGGGAAGAGGAAAGGCGATGGAGCAGAATAGCCGACCAAGTCTTTGTTCTATTTAAAGCATTCCAATAAGATTTCAACCTCAGAATATGAAAACAGAACTGATCACAGGGGAAAATGCAATTAAAATACCTTTCTGCATTTTGCAGCCACAAAATCATTGGCAAATCACTGTAATATGGCTTTGCTGAAGTGGAGGGCATGAGTCGATGCACCAGGAAAGAGTTTCAGCTAAGTACTTTTCAAGTTAATAACCTTGCTCAGGGACAACTTGGAGCCTTTCACACCTTCCCTCATAGAAACTGGGATCCACAAGTGACTTCTCTTACCATCCTTTGCTTCCACTGCAGTGCTGAAACATTGAAAAGACTCAGTTCAGTGACTGCGTATGCCTGGTCAGGTGCAGCAGACATTAAAAACTGAAGCTTCAGGTTGACAGAAATTCTGTCACCCTTTTTTATCTTTATGTTTTCTTTCTATCTTAATAGGAGACTGGTTTCATAGACTACAAATTAACTTTGAGCAAGAACAGCAAGTAAATCCATCTGGCCTGAAGCAGGAAGAGCCTTACAGCTGATGTTTGTAGGCTTTCTTTAGAATGGTTTGCTGGACACATAAAGGGAGATCGTTAGCAGTGGTTTGTATATCACTCCTGCTATCTTGTTGATAGCATGGTTGTCTCCAATCTTCTTTGTCTGAGTTCAATTTGAACTGGAATTCAGATAGAAATAATAACCAGAGAGGGACTCTTACTCATTTTTTCATCTTCTTCCAAATTCCTTGCTCGCAAAGGTAGTTCTTAGATTGCACCTTTGACAAAATAGTCTTCTACCATCGCTTGTGCCTGGACTGAGATCAGTCTTTTTGAGATTATTTATTCTTGTGTGTGTAGTGAAGCTGAATATTAAGATTAAAAGGAGCTCTTGGTTCCTTCTCATCAAAGAGCTGAACACTCCCTGACCCCTCAGTGACTTTTTAGGTGATGCTTCAGGGAGTCTAAAATCTTTGAAAAAGCAAAGGCTGAAGACCACGAATGTTATTAAGCATTAGAGTCTTTGATCGGGTGGAGTGGAATTATTTTATAAAAGTCTTAATACGAATCACTTCTGGACAAAGATTTCTTTCTCTCTGTGACTTATTGCAGATGTCAGGATTAATGTGGACAAATGAAAAGTTTTGTTCTTTTCTGGAAATATTTATAACACAGGCATATTTTATTGTAAAGCTAATGAACAGGTTTTTAGCAGGAAGATTACTAAAGTTACCATCCTGCTGACATGATCCTACCTTGCTATTACAAATGTAAATTGAAATGTTACCTTCCTGATGAGATGAGAAAAAGCTTTTGCTGCATACTGTTTGTATAGACAATAAAGTTTGGGATAGAATGGTAAAGGAGAAAAGCTAATGCATCGAATTAAAACTTGGCAAGAGAGAAAAAAAAAATTAAAACCAAACCTTGGGTTTTTTTTCCCCTAAATTTTCAAAAGACACATTCTCCAGATGTAAGGAAATGAATTATTAGAGAGTAAACCTGGAATTATCCCTGTATTGAATCTAAGGAATGAAGCAGGATTCATTCAGGGTTGCTTTTTCTTTGAGGATGGCAAAGATTAGCTGATTTATGGGAGAAATTTTAAGAGACTTCATTCCCCTAAGATTTCACAGATTCAGGTTCTGGGGGCTTTTTGTTAGGTTTTCTTTTTTTCCAGTTAAGTGTCATTGTAAATCAAAACTTCTAGAAGATTTTTTAGAAAACCGTAAGTCTTACTGTCAGAAGATCATCGTTATAATCAGTGTAACCTTTTTGTTGCTTGTTTCAGTGCACTAGCCTGAAAATGTAAAATATTATATCTCCTGAAACTAAACATGGGGGGGAAAAGCCCAATTTGAACTCCACCCTGTGTCGAAATACCTCTTTGTACTCCAAAATTTTATAGGCCTCTTTTGCTATTGTGCCTTATTGAAAACTCATGCCTTATTTGCTATTCATAATTATCTTTCCAAGATACCTTGCTTCTTAAGATTCCTTCTTCTCTTCAACATTTGTTTCAAATGATTTTTTATTTTTTTTTTGTGAAGGTATGCACTTGCATTTCTAAAGGGAACTGGCACAGTGCTATTATCTAGCCATTTTTCTAATTCTCTCAGTCTCTGACATGAGCTGTGTATTGCCCAAGAGAGAAGTTTGCAAAGTGTATTAGCTAAGAGTCTGCAGATCTCAAATGTCTGGCATGCAGGATGATGCAAACAGTTTTAAGACAGAAGAAAGTAGTCTTGAACTTCTGTTAACTTGCGAAACAGTAAAAATTGATAATTGGATGAGGAAGACAGTCCATTATAAACGCATATGATACTCTGCTAAAGTCAGTCCTAAAACACAGTGCTGCTGTATTTTTAATGCACTTGCAAAGTTTCATCTGCAAATTTCATTAATATACTCCTGTAGATCCAGGATGGCTTCTCCTCAGGAGTCTCTACTTTCTGGATCATAAAGTTGTCTTCACTATAATTTAGGAACTTCTGTGATGATGCATGTTCAGCTGTATTTGTTACTCAACAGATGTCTGGGTAGTTAAATTCCTCCATGAGCCTTTATCAGTACTTCTATTCTGGGATTCCCAACTGGTTCAAGATGTACCTCTCCTAGTCAGCAGCAGTACCACTGCTCAGAGATCAATATGCACAGCTTGGGTCAGGCTTGTTCAGCACGGATCCAGAGCAGCTGGTTTCCCTGACCACCACCACTCTCACTGCTCAAGTTGACCATGTAGGCCCGGAGTCAACATCTTGTGGGTTCCTGCTCAAGAAGGACAGGGTCACAGGGGCAGCTGGGGATAGGTCCCACGTTCACAATTCTTGAGACATAATTCTTGAGACCATCTGCTGCAGTAACTGTCACTGCTCTTCCTGTGGGACTGCCGCCTGTGCTTGCTGCTCCCCCATAAATTTCCACAACACCTGCTGCTCTCGATATCTCTTCATATATTACATACAGAAGCTTGAAAACACGCGCTGCTCACACTTCATTTAAACACCTACTTTTCCGACACAACACACCCATTCCAAAGCCCCGTTGAGGAGTTTGGTTTCAATAAAACAGCCTTGATAACAAGTTAACAATGCTGGTGGGTGTGAACTTTTCCTCAGACCTACCTAGGGTTCTCCAGCCATCCCAGCCAGTCTTCCTACTCAGCTCTTGTCTTGGAGAACCAGTTGTGCCCATCTTGGCCACTGACTTCAAGGAGTCAGCAGGATGTATTTAACCTTCTGACAGAAGGACCAGCACCTGACAGCAGTGTGGGAAAATTTTAGGCAAATGCTGCCAGCTTGCTCTATTCCCTTAGGCTACTTCTTTGCGTTACATATTAAAGAGCTTTCCCTAGTGCTGGTAAAAGTAAAATAATAACCTGATTTGCAACTAGAAGTGCTGAATTCAGATGACTATGATTCACAGAGTCATAATGTTAGTTATTAATGAGTATTCAGCCTACTGCTGGGTATCTGTGAATATGCTCCCAAACCCTCAGAGTTTAAGGAAATTTAGCCTGAATGATAGTCACCCAGGAATTTGCATGTTATCATTCTTTCATCTAGAAGTATTTGTCATCCAGAGAACAGAAAAAAATCCCAGCTGCTTTTTGGTTTTCTGAGCAATAAGAAATGAATAAACATAGCAAAACCAAATGGTTTATTTTAAGTAAGCTGAAAAGCAATTGTTCTCGTCCTGCACTGGTTCTGCTCCTGTAAGTATTAAATTTACAGGTGTCAGAATTGGTTTGCAAAACATTTCTTATTAAAAAGAGGATTAGATTTCCACCTCCTAGCAAAGGCATAGCTAAACTCTGCTGCAATTTCAACTTGTGTTGTTCCACTGAAGCAAGTGGTGAAGTTGCTCCTCTGGCATGAGAAGTTTGAGTCCACTATATTAATCTTTTACTTCGTCTGAAGCCAGTGTTTGCTTTTCCCATTGAAAAAAGGCAAGAGAGAAAGGAGGTGAGACAGTATAATTTGAATACTCCCATCAGTTTGGGGATTCTTGCTCCTCTGCTAGTTTTTTTTCTGGTCACTTATACCATAGTGATAAAAGGCAGGATTCTTTTCTGGACACTACTCAGCATTTTGAAAGAAGCTAAAGTACAACCAGAAAGAATTGTTTTTTCCTTTTCAACAGCTAAATTGATCTCCTTTGCCTACACCCCTCACCAAGAAATTGACTTCTTCTGGCTAGCTGGCAAGTATAAAGTCAAACACCTGTTTACCAGACACAGAGCTGTGTGTCTGCCATTGCAGATCCATCTGTGGAACATAAATATAACTTTCACCAGCTGCTTCTTTTAGCATGGGCTGGTAATAGAGGCCATTATAGAGCATATCAACAACATACTTTCCTAATAATCATGGACCAGAGCATCACAGGGTGTAAACTGGCAGAGCCTCAAAAAAGGTAATAGCAATTTACACCATCAAAGGACTTCACCCTACTCTGTTTGTTTTCTTCACACTCTTCTCCTTTTAGCACCCTTATTTTCCTAGTTCATAGTTTGTTTCTGGTTTGTTTTGGTTTTTTTTCCAGTATATTATACTAATGAGGAAACATGTTGTGGAATAATTCCTGGGCCTGGCCCAACCAGTAATAGATAATTACCTTGGGTACCATACAGCCTCAATATTAATGACTCTGTGAAAACCTCTAAAGATTCAGAGGTGTGATACTGCAAAGATTCCAACTGGATTTGGGCCAAATGCCCTATTTGTATAAACACACTCAACCTTATTGACTTCAGGAGAATTATGCCTGCTTTTGTTTGTTGCAAATGTGCTGTAGGTGATTCACAAAATCATGCCCAACCATGTCCATGCTCTTTAGAGTCAAGTTGAGCTTGAAATCTTACAGAGCAAACACCAGATTCCTTTCT
Organism: Heliangelus exortis; assembly: GCF_036169615.1. Lineage (NCBI taxonomy): Eukaryota > Metazoa > Chordata > Aves > Apodiformes > Trochilidae > Heliangelus > Heliangelus exortis. Next base: position 36,587,856 of record NC_092424.1, read on the forward strand.
GTCTTGTATGAAGGCTGGTGTGTTACAACTATAATTAAATTGCTGATAGATCCCCTTATCTCTCAGGCTACTCCAGGATGTAGTAATGAGGCTCTGCTCTTGATGAGCATCAACATATCTCTTGCCCTGTGTCACATCAGTTAGGCAGGTCAGGATCTTGATGGTGACCCAAGACAACACTTATCTTATGACCAGGCAGTTCATTTTCCTTTCAGTGTAAGGGCAGAAAGGCCATGGGACTTTCTGACTCTTCATTTTCCAGTCAGGAGACAACCTGGAGCTCAGAAAAGAAAATATGTTAGTACCAAAGGCTCTCAAATGGGGCAAACTTGTACAGCTTTAGAGATGTCGAATTTGGGGAAGCCCATCCTCTTAAGTTTAGCCCAGAAATGGTAGCAGTCCCTGAGAATTCACTTTCCTCTTAGTAAATTTTTAACATACGCTAAACACTGAACGATGCCTTCCAGGACTTCTGCAATTGCAAAAAATCAGCACTCACCTCTAATATATTCTGACTTAAAGTGTGCAACCTTGTTTAAAATGCACCACTAAAGCATATATTTTCATGTATTGTTACGTCTAAATGCATGATAACCAGGTTGAAAATCAAATTATCTGTGTTAAGGTGAATATTACAATGTGACTACTGCCTGCTGTGATGCGAATGAATCTTGTAAACACAATCAAATCTCCTTCTCTCCCTCTCACACACAGAGACAGACACACACACGCCCTTGCACAAGAAGAGATTCTTCACCTTCTGCCATCGTATTGTCACAGCAGCTCATGTTTATTGTGAATGACATCTTCAGCTACAACTCAGCATGAACTCTGGTATGCTGGAGCTGAACATTCTACGAGGCAAATCAGCAGTGACATTAAAGTTGTTTCATGGATAATGATAAAATAAATATCACGTTTACTGTAGGTACACAAAATGCTTTGTTTAACTAAAAGCGTTTGCAGATAAATTTCAGGTCTCTGAGGGTAGATACTCTTTTATTAACTGTGGATTGAGAACTTATCTAGATGGAGCTGTTTTCATTATATTGGTAATTTTCTCACATATACAAATGAGAGAACGAGTGATCAGTACTATTAGCTAGATACTGACTTCTATCTGACAAAACTCTAAACTCAGAAAATCACAGAACAGCAAATCCTCCAAGCTTGCAGACAGTGAGTCTTTCAGCCGCTTATTCTGTATGAGGCTTAAATATCTCTCTGAAGTCCAAATTTTTGTAACAACAGTTTTCATCATTTATGGGGGCAAAAAGGCTTCAGCAACAGTAATGCAATTATGTAAGTGCATAATGTGAAAGACAATTCAATTGTCTCAATGCCTTACAAGGCAAGTTTATCGCAGGATCCCAGCAAAAGACACTCAAAACACATCCAGAAGTTTGCTGGCAGTGTCAGTGTGTGTTTCTGCCAGCTGTCAGAAGTTCATAATCACAAATTTTAGGGAGAAGAAACAAGCCTAGCTTGAATTATGGGGTTACAGTGACCAGAAATTTATATAAAAGTTATTTGTTGTGGAAATGCTATATTTTGTCCTATTACGGACTGAGCACATGCACTTTTTAAATGGCATTAATGTGTCAGGCAAAAGGGAAAACCTTTGATGCTTTGTGCTAGACTGAAACTTGTGATTCTAAATACACCAGCTTTTAATGAAATGCAAATATACTTGTTTCCAGAAGTGGAATACAGTCTTGCTACTATCCCTTAAAAAAAAAAAAAAAAAAAAAAAAAAAAAAAAAAAAAGGCTGAAGGCTGTTGTTCCCTATTTGGAATGTTTCATCCATATTCATACCAAGAACCCTGAGAAATGTTCCAAAGTGCCAGGAAATATGAAAACTAATACTAAATACATTGTCAATATTCTACTATTGCTTATGGAGTTATCAGCATAGAAAGTGATTCTCAGTAGAGCTTTCTGAATGGCAGTCATAAGTAATCAGCTTCAGAAACAGTACAACTAATAAGTAGAGGCTCAACACTAGTGACTCAAAAAGCCCACTGTCTCTCTCAAGGACAGTGAACAGGTTTGGTTCTTACCTTTCACAAAACAAAACCAGTGTATTTCCCATAAAGCTAGTTCATTTTTAACTTTTTTGATATAAAATAATATACTTTATGACTTCTTTCTTGTTAGTTCAATTTGCCTTTACTTCCTATTCACAGAGAAATGCTCGTTTCCTGCTTAAAAATCACACATGTATTTACTGTTTTTTGTATAACAACATTCTAAATGGCAGAAACAAGAAGAGCTGAAAGCAGGAATAATCTACCTTGTTGGTACCTGTACACAAGGTCTCTATTCCTTCTTATTCTTTGCCTTTAAAGAAAACAGAAAATAATGACTAAATTTTTTTTCTTTTTGATGGATTCCAATGCTTGCTACAAAAAAAAAAAAAAAAAAAAAAAAAAAAAAAAAAAAAAAAATCTAAGGTATGTTTTCTTTTTAGACTCCCACTATGTGAGGTGGGATTAGGCAGGTGATTTAGAGTTCCCCCTTACTCAGTGCAAGGCCAAATCATTAACTGAGCTGAGGGCAAACATTTAGAGTTGATATGAAGGAAGAGGTGCATCAGGCATCCCTTGTCATGCAATCAAGAGATAAAAGTAAGCAAATGTATGAGCAACTAAAACCTGTGTATTAATGAGGAATGTATCAGTCAAGAGCAGTGAAAGCTCTATTTCTGTTCATTATACAAGAAAGGTAAAAGTATTCTACTAGGTCATTTAGTTACTTCAACCAGATGGAATCTAAAATGTTCAGAAAATTAAAAATCCATTTATTCCTCCAAAGTTGCATTCCATCTGTTTTCAGACATTCATGGAATCTTTTTGCATACAGGATATGGCAACCAGTGGTGCCTTGGAAATATTTCTTCCCTGTGCAGCTCACAGAAAGCCAGGCTGGGTATAGGCAGAGCTGGAGTAAGCCCTTTTCAGGTGCTCTTATTTCTCTTCAGAATATAGGGAACTCTAGTCTTGTTTTAAGTAGAGAAACCATAAATATCCAGTGCATTACAGTCTGCAAGAGTGCTACAGAAACTTTTAATCTAAAAAAAAAATCAAAAATATAAAAAAAATCAAACTATTCTCTGCTCTATCCACCTTGAAAATTTTAACTTTCCTACCAGTCTGTTTCTCATTTTCAGCTTGTGGAGACAATAAGAATGATTCAGATGCTATGAAGGAATGCAGCCTGGCATGTAGTGATCTCCACCCTGAAGATAAAAGTGACAAAATTACCCCAGGAGTTATGAGCTCTAGTCTTCATCAATCATTTTTCAAGAAATATTTTATTTCATTCAACTACATATTGTGCCTAGATCTAACTGGGGTATGGTCCCCTTCCTTCTACCCTTGTTCTCAGCATCTTCAGCTTCACCAGATGGAAGGATATCATCTGGCGTGCAGGCCAGGACAAATTTTCTGTACATGACAAACATTCACATTTCCTCTGTTTCCTTAGGACCTTTTTTCCTTTGCAGTCAGTGGCTCACACAACAGCTAAGCATCAACAAGCATTATCTTGCTTGGTGCTGAGAATATTTTATCCCCTGGTGAAGCCTACCCATAAGATAAGTACAGTATCTATCAGCTAAGTTATGCTTCCACTCCTCTCCTGATTATCCACACCTCATGTTATATCACTCCCAGCTTCTGTGTTGGAAGGACCCAACTGCATCCCTCCAAGCTGAAAGACATTCAGTAGGTAAATCTGCCCCAGGACTATTGACTATAGGTCAAAACCACACCAGGTCTGGTGATCTTAGAGTCCTCCAATGTTAGGTTAGCAGTCCTTAGCACCATAAACACCCTTCCTATCCTTATGCCAAGGCCCAGATTGCTACAGAACACGTTATATTACTCGGGGGCATACATGTCTTCCACTATCTGCATCTGCATTTTGTTCACCTCTCCAAATCATTTGGGTAACTGGCAGGTGACTGTCACATGGAAAGACAAAGCACTCAAAAATCCCAAGCCAGCACATCAAAAAGCAGAAGACTGGCTTTTAAGTGCAAGGCTGCATTTAAAAAAAAAAAAAAAAAAAAAAAAAAAAAAAAGTTCTGAAAAGAAAATCACAAGTGGTGGATTATTTGTTTCAGTCTTTGTGTTTTGTTTTAAATGTCAGATAAGGTTTTCACATTTTCTTCTGCAACCCCAAGGGCAGAAAGAAAAAAAAAAAGGAAGTTAATAGTTGTATTTAGTCCCATGCTATCCAAAGCTGACTCTTAAAATAAAAATACAACCCATACAAACTGAGAGTATTGCAAGACCCTTACTGAAAACTGGTGCCATCAAGTTCTGCTCTAACAAGTCTGTACAAAAGTACACTCCAGATTTGGATCCATTGACTTTGGGGTTGAGGAGCACATGCTAGAAGACCATATTCAACCAGCAGTAGACCCAAAGACTAGATTTCCTCCTTTTTTTGACAAATATTCTCCTCTAGTCATTAGAAAGGGTGACACTGGGGATGTTTGTTATACAAGATGGACAAAATGCAAGTGTCACAACTTTTAAACCAGACAAAAAAATTACTGGTGCAAGAAGGGCTGCCAAAGAGCATCCCAAGGACACATCCATCCACAGGAGGCAGGCATGCATCTCCCTGGAGCTCATCTTCTGTCCTCACAAATAAAATACCCCTCTCTGAAGAGTTAAAACTAATTAAAGGCTTCCTTTGATTACAAAGAGGGACTTGGGCCCACATCTCCAGATCAGCTAAAGTGCCTGCACTGCTTCTCTTTAGTTTCACCCATCCCCTGCTAAGTTTAGAAGAAAAGGCAACAGCTGTGGCTACTGACAGAGCGAGGTTGGCAGCTGCAAAACTGAGATGCCACATTTCAGTATATAATTTTCTTTCCAGTGTTTCTCCCTAACTTTCCTCTTTAAGAGGCACTTAAAATCCATGTGTCTGACTCAATTATTGTTATTGTAGCTATGGAACAGAATGTGATGCTGATGAGGGCCTACCTGTCTAGTTAGCTTTGCTTTCTGGATGCTTTCTTTCTTTGATTCATCATTGCTTGTGACACATGTATTGTCTAAACTATGTTCAAGAATGAGTCTCTAATATATTCAACGTAAGAAGGAGAAAAATCAGAAAACTGCGTATCAGTTGCATGTATAAATTCATGCACGAACTTTAAGCATCACATTTCTTAGAAATATCTTATACAGAAAGCATGGTTTCATTGCAAATTAAGCATAACATTTGCAGTAAAATTAAGACAAACACTTCTTTTAGTTCCTTTGATTAGGAGAGCACTGACATTGCATAAATGCTCTGTCTTTATGAACTCAACTAGAGATTCTGCGTTCCTTCAGCATCCACTATATTATCAAATCATATCCCAAGTACTCTGAATTCATGCCCCAGAGGGCATGAACCCAAATTTAAAGTCATCATCATTCTGTATATTTTCTGCTCAGTTGAAGGTTTTATGATACAGCCTGAATGTCTTTTCAGGACAATCCTAAAAATAAGCTAATGCAGTGGGGACTGAATTTATTGGACATGTATGCTCACCTTCAGCTGATGTTCTCCCTGGGTCAGTTCTCATGTGATTGGCAAGGGATCGTGACAGCTTGTATCTTCCTATGAGAAACCTGTGTAGACACTGGTAATTAGAACTGCCACTCAGTCCTCCCTGACAACAGCTAGTGCAGTGTCTCTGGGCTTCTGAACTAGCTACTGCCCCTGGAAAATCCTGTTTCCCAGTGTCTTCTCCACAGGTACACACCTAATTGCATGTAAACATTCTGCAATTTATTACGTGACAGAAAAACATTGGTACCTTCAAGCTGAAAATACAGCGGCTGATAAATACTGAAAAACTACAATTCCAATGTCACCTACAATGTAGCTCTTCTACTGCCTTCACTGACTGCTTGTTGAATTAAAGATACTTCCTCAGTAATGCAAAATCTGAGAAGGGTCTCAGTCTCTTTTTTAAGGGGCCTAAATCTTAGTCAAAGTTATGAATGTTACAGTTTTTAACTCAATTCATTTTTGGAAAAAAAATTACTCCACTTAAGTTTGAAAAAAAAAAGTGAATTTTCTCCATAGTATTCTACCTCAATTAGTACAAGATTTAAAGGACTGAATTACCTATAAGTACATTTTTACCTGCAATTGATTTATTCACGAACTGCTAATGACTGTAATTAACCAAGAAAAAATTAAAGTAATGCAACAGGAAAATGAACGTGAAGCATTTCCAGTTCACAGCTGCATTTGTAAGAGACTAAGGATAAGGCAAGATATCTGGAAATATTTGCACATTAACATGAGGCTGAAATATTCCCTTCTACTAGTGTATCTACAGACTGAAACTTGGATTCTGTTCTCGGCCGTGATGCAGTTTGGAGGCATCATTTCAGATACAGCTTTCTTGTCTGTGAAATGGAGCTAATGATAGAGCTGTACTTTCCATGCATGGTGCCCAGTTATTTAGATCTCATCATGTTAAATAGCATCTTTTTTAATGCTGTAGAGACAAAAAGAGCCAGAGCAAGGCAGTCAGGAATTGGTGGGATCCAGGGTTGAATAAGTAGTGAAACCTAATCTCCTGACCATGGAAATCGGTGGAAATTGACTTCAAAATGCTGTTGATTTCAGTGGTTTTGGGATCAAGGTTTAGGAGAACAAACTTACTGCACGAAGCCAAGTCTGTTTTCCAGAGCAATGCTTGACTTCTTGACAGAAGCAGCCAGTCAGAGAGAGGCAGACTGTACCTCTGGAGCAAACCTATGCTGAAGGAGTGTATATGGTTGCAGGGTGTCCAGAAGCATCTCAAGGACAGAGTTCCCTACCTGCTCTCCCCACAGCATGTTTAAGACAACAAGGAGGATGTTCTGTCTTACCCCTGTGGTTATGCAGAAAATATTTGTTACCTGACCAGAGGTGCAGAGTTCCAAGGACCAAGGACACCAGGCTATGTGAGAAGGAGCAGGTACTGGGACGTGCTTCTAGTTCCTATTCCTATCTACTCCACCAGCAAAAGCCTGATGGCTACAGGAGTTCCAGATGTGTGCTGCAGAATCCCACACAAAGTACTGAGCATGCCAGAGCTGGAAGGCATTGCAACTATTGCATTGCTGAGTTCATTTTCCCAGTAACAATCCAGCCCAAGAAAAGCCCAGCAAAGTGTATTAAGCATCTTGATAAAGTTTCATGCAACCACTCTTCAAAAACCAACCTAGAAATGTCAGTACTGTATTTTTAGACAGATAATTACAAGGGTACTCCCACATATGTGCTTCAGAATGAATCCAGTATTGTAATCATGCAATGGGTCAGAAATTACTGAGTGAGTAGTACCATTTACTTTTTAAAGTTCTATTATAGTATGCTGGCCATGTAGTTGTGCTGTATTTGGGTAATGCTTCAGCACAGTGCACAGGGGAGTAAGAGGAGAGCTCTGTCCCTGTTCAGAGAGACTTCTTGTTGAAGTGTCTACCCACCACAGACACAACACACCCTTCACTTCTATCATTGCTAAATTATCTGTTTCTTGCATTCAAAACTAAATTCAGCACTCAGCCTGCAGATTTTTACGCCATCGACTGCACCCAGTTTTCAGAGGATGCAAAATCCAATTTGTTGCCAGCACCAAGCTCATCTGAAATAACCTATAATCCTCTTGTCAAGGATAGTGAGGGAGAACAATGGTAAGATGCAAATAGCAAAGTACACACTGTTAATCCGGAAAAATGCTTTTTAAAAATGTTACAGAAAGCTCAGGACATATCACAGCAATCCCATGCAACAGAGGTGGAAGATGAAATCTAAAGGAAATCACAACATCTTAAGCACCAAAGTAGAATTATAGCAGCCAAGTAATTAGAACTGTGCCCTTTCACTACACACTATCACTGCATTTAAGAGTGCATGGTGTCCATAGTGCTTCAGTTTAGAGACAAATAGGCTTTTCCTTATCACTCTCCGCCATCGCTCTTCACTACTGTGTAATAATCCCTGTACTAGCTTCCCATGTACAGGTACTTTCTGAGAAAAATGTTCTGAATTAAAGATGGTTGTTATTTAATTTTCTTTTTTTTTTTTTTTTTTTAATGTAACTGTTTAGCTATTAGCAGAGGCTGATTAATGGAAGATTTTCTTTCAGAGAAATTAGTGACCTATTCCTTTGTAGAGCTGTTCTTCTCTGCCACTCCTCCCAGTGACCACTCTGTTCCAGCTCCAGCCTTTCCTACACTCTGCTGATGTGGTATAGGAACTGCAGTAAGGGTGTATCCAATAGGTACTCGTAGTCAATTCATTATTACATTTAAGCCCACTTAAATTCAGTTTTGATTCTAGTAATCTAACTAACTTTGAGAGTTACCTCATTTCCACTGGTGCAGTCATGAATATCAGCATCTCTCCTAGCAGAAGGCCAAAACCATTCTGAAGGTCTACAGTGGCACACAGAACAATTCATCTGGTATCCTGGGCACTTTCTTAGTTTACATAACATAAAAAGACAGGTAGAAAATTATTCTTGCCAAACCTGACAAAAAATATGTTTGCAACATCAATTCTGCTTCCTATAAGAAAAAGGAAATTTGAGAAATCACCCTTTGCCATAGTGCTACTAATTGCAATGGAATCTGGAAAAAAAAGACAAATTTTTTTTGTTTGTTTTTTAGAAAAGCCACATATCCTGAAGGTACACACTGCTGGCAAGACCTTGAGTGTTTATATAGCAGGCCAAGCAATTCATATAATCCCCAAGTTCATTACATTCAGGTAGATGCTCAGGAGAGGTCCTTTCTTCCATTCACTTCCAAGACAAACTGATAGACTGTCTTATTTTTCACAACTGATAGGTTTTTTGTGACTAGGACTAAATTACAGTAGCAGGATTTTAACAACTGCGGAAAAGACTGTAAAACTTTCTGCCCCTTATTAACTACTGTGTGACTATTAGGTTTATGGGAAATGTTAACATTGCAGCATAGGAACAAAAACATTGTAAACGTTCTCCAAAATGTTGGGAAGCAATTTTCCCCAAGAGAGGCAGGGGGCCCTTCCAGTCCTGGATAAGGTAGGAACAGGGTCATGTGTCACACATGTAAAACTAGATTAAACTCCCTGTTGCTGAGTAATTAAACCCAATGGTAAACCTAGGCAAATGTTAATTTTAAAACTGAGCTCCCTGTTCAGAGCTCCAAAATCTCCATTGAAAGTTCATGAAAAATGAAAACTGCCTATTTAAAAGAAATCAGCTTGCAGCTCCCCAGAACGGAGCCCCTGGGCAAGTGGTTCAAAATATGATTTTTATAAACAAATCTGACATAGCAAACTTAATGCAAAACCCTATGCATATAACATCACTTATGTGTGCAACTCGTTTAAATTATAGCTGTAGAGAGCAGGAAATAAAACTGGCATATTAACCTTTGTCACAGCAGTGCTCACACACTAGCAGCAGATGATATTATTGTGACTCCCACTAGTATTGTCATAGTGAAGGGTCTGTCAGAATTCGTGTTTGAAACCTCCACAGTCAGAGTTTATTAATTCAGCCATGAGCATCCGTTCCAGACCTACCTTGGCATGTGCCGTCTTAAGAGCAAAATCTTCCTTATTGCAACTTCTCTTCCCTAGTCACCACTGTATTTAAGGTGGCTGGATGAAAAATAAAATAAAATAAAGCAGGAATCAAGGGAATACAGCATTTCATCGTTATATTTAAAAGTATTGAAAGCAAAAATGAAATAAACCAGAAATTAATGAAATAGAGCATTTCATGGCTTATTGACATGATTCCCATGGCTCACTGGATGCCATGCTTCCCAAATGCCCTTTCCAAAGCATGGTCTGCTAATTCTTCTCCAAGAGAGAGGACCCTTTTCAGCAGTTCAAAAGGGCACACTAAATGCATAAGCTAGGGAGACTTAAAAACTTAGAAATGCAAATTAGAACATTCACAGATTTCTTTTTTTTTTTTTTTTTTTTTGTGTGAATGCTCCACACTGTTGAATACATTCCTATATAACTGACAAAAGCATCACATAAAATGAGCCTTCCTTGTTAAAAAATAACATATTGTGAGTTGCTTTGACAATATCACTTGGGCCTTAATGTATGTTCTGTCCATGTCAATATGCTCTAAAACATTTTGGTCATAAGTTTCAGGCACAGGACTTGCACAACAGTTTGAGGTGTGTCTTGATTTGGTTTCTTCATTCATCTTGAAACTGAAAAAGGCTTCCTTGCATATGAAAGTCATAAGACTTACCTATTCCATTATGTCACCTGAAATTAACTTTCAGAACAATGGTAAATGAAGTCAAAACCCATCCCAGGTCCAAGTGAGAACATCTTCTGGCTCCTTATTTCAGAGACTAGCTCATGAAAGAGAATACATTTTGCCAGACATTTTGGAGCTAAACAAGTCTACAAAGTTGACATTCAGTCTTCCAGTCCTGAGAGACAATAAGCATGACAGCAAGGCAAGTTTTGCATTTCTCTCACCTGTGCAACGGAAATGCAACAAGTGCAGACCTGCTGCTGTGCTGGAGTATACAATGGTTGAAATTATCATCTGGTTATCAGCAAAACCATTAAATTTGAGAAGAATTACTTTACCAAAATATCACAGGGACACAGGAAGACATATTTACATTACATATATTTAAATCACATCCAGATAGATTAGTCTGAGCAATCCTCACCTTGTCTACTTTGTAGAATAATGCTGAAAGCCACCTCTACTTCCCTGACTCCCTTCAATCTGCAGCCTCTTGGGCAGTGGTAAGCAAACGAATATGTGATGGACTCTTAGCACTGTGGGATTAAGAACATGATGTTTTTACTATCCTCATCCTGTCTGATAAAACTCAGACAAATCAGGACTGCAGAAGATGCTATGCAAGCTGGGCCTAGCATAGGGCCAATGATCATTGCATGTGAAGCAGCAGAAAAAAAACACAGACTTCCAAGTACCAAAAACAAGCTGCAAAGAAACTTAATCCTCAAAGGTCAGATGTACATCTGAAAGGCCCAGGCCATGCCTTTGTATCAGAATATTACAACATTAGCCCTAATGACTTAATAGTTTTGCCCTTGACTTGTGTCAACAGGAACCTATCTTATTACATGGTAAATTAGTTGCTTCCAGCCTATTCCAGGCTCCTAGGTGATGGGAAGATAGAGGCATTTCCAGCACGCTTAGAAATGTAAAGTAGTACCTAAAGAGTGTTGCTTAGTAGTATTTAGTAGCATTTTATTTTTTTATATTTGTTTGAATAAAGGAAGGCTGCACACAGTGTGGGGAAGAAGTTACCACATTTGGCATTCAGGAGCCAAAATTAAGAGGAAGGCATCCCTTTGCACAGTGTTGTGCAGTGTCATCAAAGGTCATCGCCTGCTGCAGATATCAAGGGATAATGAGCTAGGGTCAGCCATAATGATGGTAGGCTCTTGGTAACAGAGGAGGCTTTCTTATGCTCCTTCCCTTCTCTTGGAAAAGTTTGCATCCTTTACAGACTTTCTACACAGTCACACAGAAACTGTTTCTAAGCCTGGCACAGCACAAAGTCACCCGTGACTGAGGTGTGGTAGGCTGCTTTAGCACTGAACTATTCAGAGTCTCTCCTTGAACAAAACAAGGACAACCAGTAGTTTCTAAAAGAGTTAGTGTTACCAGGCAGTTGTCTTGTTCTCTTTAAGCTGAGAAACTCCTTCTTTTCTGATTTATCTGGAAGGCTTTGTTTCACATCTGTCCTAGAAACCTGTCTCCTGTCAACAAGACAAAGGGCTACTTTTCACAATAAATACACATGAACAGAGACATGCTTATATGGCTATGTAAGTCTTCCTTAAGGAGTTTTACAGGCAAGAAAGATGCAGCTCCAGACACTAGACTTTTAAATCATGTAAAGCTGACATAAGCTGATCCTACGCACAGTTTATAATCATGTTTTTACTTTTCAGCTCTGACAATTACAAATTGTTTGTATGAGCTCCACACATACTCCTATTCAGCAATATTGTCAAAGTCCATTCATTCCAGTCTTACAACAGCACACCAATCCTTTGCTTTGCCAGCCTCCATCCATAACCTCCACCCAACTATTAGCAACTATGCAGGGAGGGGCAGAAGAGATCTACAGCCTGAAAAAAAAAAAACAAAAAACAAAAAACAAAAAAACCAACAAAAAACCCAAACCCTCATCTGCAATCTGTGGTAGCTGCTGGTTCCCATGTTTCAATGTGGTTTTCAGACCATCTCAGCTCAACAGGAAGAAGCCTGGCATCTTCTAAGCATGTTGCACTTGTAACCTTTGAAGATGTTCAAAAGAAAAGGAAAAAAAAATATGAAAGGTTTTAACCATTTTGCAAGAAGTTGCATAAAAAGTGTTGGGGCCTAACTTGACTGGAACTGTTTTAAGTACTTCTCTACTACAGCAGCGGTGCATCATATGAAAGACTTTGTTTGGCATCTATCCACAGTTATAAATAAAAAACATATTTATCTTTGGTCATGCATATAATTTAAAAGTCGGACAGAAGAAACCTTTTTTCTCCTTTTAAATCTATGGCAAGTCCAAGATAAATTATTATAAATTATTTCTTTTAAAAGGAGGAAAAGAAAAAAACAATAACAAAATAGCTTGGCTATTTGGAAATCTGGAAAACAGATTATTCCTTTGGATGGAACAAAGTCTGTGTATGTGTCATCATGACTTTAAACAGTTCCATAGTTCCCCATGGAAATACTTAATTGAAGCTAATAAGATGTGCAGTTATCAGTGGTTTGCCTTGATAGATTTCATATGTTCTCTGCAAGATCTTTTACCTCCTTTAAAACTTACTGACCTAAGATTCTGTTAACTGGCAATCTGAGCAGCAACCAACACAGACACTAAATATGAGTGAAATCTTACAAAGGGGGCAGGAGTGTGGCCAAACCCCTTAAAACTCCAAACTCTATGCAACACACACTTCTGATCTGTAGAATGTGTGACAACCTCCCATAGAAGCCTTCAAATTAAGGACTTATTTGCCTCTTAACACTTGCAGCATGGGTCAAAATTCCTTTATTTTGGCATCACAAAATTATGAGAGCAACGATCATGCTTCATAAGGTGATCCTACAAGCTCACCCTCCTCATGCTAGAGGACCAGACCCACCTTTTCCCACTAAGGAGATTAGTGTTGAGACACTGGCCCAGGTTTCCCCGGGAAGTTGTGGATGTTCCCTCGCTGGAAGTGTCCCAGCCCATGTTGGATGGGGCTTGAAGGAACCTGGTCTAATGAGAAGTATCCCTGCCCAGGAAGGGGATTGGAACTAGATGAACTTTAAGTTTACTTCCATCCCAAACCATTCTGTGAATCTACAATTCCATGATAAGTTGATCATGAGCACACACTTAGAAAAAACTCTGACTTGTTACAACAATTAAAAAAAATATATTGTGCCCTTCTTATATGGCAGTGCAGAGAAGTAAAGCCCCATTGTAGTTGAGATGGATACATGGTGTCCATAGGCAGCACTACATTTTTATCCCCCAGCATGTATCTACACAACCTAATGGAGAGACAGTAAAGCTTTTTGTATGTGTACAAACAGGGTTATTTGGCATCTGCAAGGTGCAGGGGCTTTATAAGCATCTATGTATACCCATTTATCTCAAAACAAATTTGGTTTGAGCCAGCGCGTGTGTCACTGTACATGATTGAACCATTCTGAAGTTTATGGAGAAGGAAAGGCTTTTCCTGTACTGAGAGCTGCAACGCTTATAAGGGACTTTGGGCAGAGGTAATCTGCATAATTTTGCTGCTCATTTCACACCTTCCTTTTAGGTAATTAATTTAACCGTGTTCCCAAAATTGGCCAAAATTAAGCAGCTTATCATTATTTACCGTAAGAATGAGAAACCTATAGACTTTTCTGGCATAATTACCTTTTGTCTTCAGCCTTTTTTTTCACTGAAAACTTATTCACTGTGCCTGAAAACACATCCATTGCATATCACATATTTCTTTTTAATGTTAATATTCCTTTCGAATACACCACCCCCACTGATAAAGTCAAGTACATCGCAATGGGCTGTAGGGTCAAGTTCAGTGTACCACCTATCAGTAATTACGTCAGTCAGCAGATAGCAGAGTGCATTCATTAACCTATAAACAACCTTGGTATTTAATGTACGCTGACCAATGTTATACTCAGCACTAAAGAAACTGCATGCAAACACCATGATATAGAAAATGCAAGGATATAATAAATGCCATGGGGTAACAACGCATTTGGACATCGCTGAAGTTAACAAAAAGTGAATCATAAGAGGAAAACAACTATTTTGCAGCTGCTTATGGACAGGGACACTTTGGGGCACCGACACTCAGGATAAATACAACCTCCTTTGGGCAGTGAACAAGGTGAATAGGAGTTCATTTTCTAGCCAGCAAAGAGTCACGTCCTGAAGGCAATTCCCATCTTATGCTTCCACACTCTGACACATCTGACTCCTCATTGATGGTACAGGGAAGCAAGGGTGACTGGGCTCCTAAATCAGGTGTCTTGTGTAGTTAGCAAGGGAAGAATTCAGGCTGAGCTTTTTGGCATTTTTGTTATCAGCTTCCTTGTAAGACAGTCTGTAACTTTATGTGTGCTGCTTAAAATGCAAAAGTGCATAAGATTTACAAGGTTAGCAACGTATGCTGCTTGCTGTAAGCAGCACACAACTCAGATGCTGCGGGATTCTTTACCCATGCAAGTTTTCATACACCCCAGCATCTGGATGAATGGAGCAGAGGAGAAGCAAGCCTGATTATAATTACATTAAGCACTTCGGCAATAAGGAAAAGTTTGTACTTGTACACAGATGGCTTTATGTTACAATGCTATAAATGTGCCAAGTTTCATGGCTTCACCACATGATGCAGGGAAGGGGCTTGATGCAAAGTCTGTGCAAACCTGCTGAAAAGCTCTCACTGATTTCAGTGGATTTGTATCAGTTTTAGGATAAACCCACTGGACACACTCAGACAAAGTGAATAGCCTTTTGTTCCAAAATTTTTAGACCATTTTGACCCCTGATTTGCCTTTTTTAGCTCAAGTCTTAGTGTTTAGGTGACTCTGTTTTACTTTAAAGGGCAAACAATAAAGTCCAATTTGGGTTTATTAAAATTACTTTGACTGCTCACTGTAACTTTCATCTAAGTTGGAAACTTTAACTTTACAGACCTCGTGGAAAATACCTGAGGGAAAAAATATTACATTCTTGTTCTACAAGGCCTCCTGAGTCCTTCTGCTGTTTTCGATTCAAGTCTTGTTTTCTGTGACCCTCCCACCCCCAAAACTTCATGAAGGCAACAGTTTTTTAAACTTACTTTAAAAGTCCTTAATTTAAAAAAATAAACAAAAATTCTGTCAACCCATTCCGCAGTGTCTCACCACAACTTATTTCAGAGTAATAAATCTTCACCCTGACAGCTCTCTGATGATGCATTACATTAATATATCATAATGACAATACTTGTAATATATTATGGATATATTTTCTGAAAGGGATATTACCTATACATTCCACCTTCCCAGCACAGCAGAAGATTGTAAAAAGGGGGAGAAGGGGAGGTAAAGTGTGTTATTTACCTAGAAGGCAAAATCTCACAAGAGAATGTGAAATTAAGTTTATTGCTCTTGTTAAAATACCAAAGAGAATAAGAAATAAAATGTCTTCTGTGCACAAATAACTTCTATTGGTAAGATAACCTGCTTGTTCCTCCAATACTGGTATTCAGATAGGAATATAAAAGGGACATTCCTTCATATACTTCCAACAGTCGTGTTAATATAGAAGAAACAGACTCTAGGAAGTAGTCAAGATGACTTTGATAGGGCTGAAAGATTGTGATAATGAGAGATGCAGTATTTAGAAGTGTAACTAAGGCAGCTTGCAAACAGAAATAACTGTTAGCCTTGGTGAGTAATCGGGTAGGAGTTGTGTACAATATAAAGACTCCCCATGACTGGCACAAACCAAAATCCTTTCAGTGCCCAAATACAGGCACAGTAATGACAGGGCTTCTCAATAGGAAATAAAGTTAATTTTTTAATATGGATACCTGGCCTTCCACACCATCATTGCACCTAAGAACTAGATCACAGGCTGGTGTTTGATGTGCTGGGTTCTGCATAAACAGAACAAAGACAATCCTGGCCTCAAACAATTTAAGCTTGATTTCTAAGGTTTATAATGCAAAATAAGCCCCTGACTTAGAACAACCTGTTTCCTTGGAAGAAGGCAGTAGTAACTTTCCTCTAAAGGCTCACCTTGAAAATATGACTGTGTGGACTGAACAGTGTGAGACTTGACAGAAACCTTTGACAATAACTGGTCCAAAGTAGCCCTGATATATGTGGCTTGCACACAGGTTGGCATCAACCTCAGTGCCCGTTTTTTGGCATAGAGATGGCAATGGGAGCCTACCTTGACTTTACCTGTAGCCTTATTACTTTGGAAATGCAGTCTTTACAATCACTACTAGGGTACTGAATTCCTAATAATTAGCTTAGGTGCAGAGAAAAAAAAAACAAAAAAAACCAAAAAAAACCAGGCTTCCGGCTTTTTAGGAGTTCTAATAGTGATTTGCTGTTTTGGTGAAAAAATTGACTTCTGCAAAATACTTACAGTGGACTCCCTTCAACATCACATTGCCATTTGATAGCCCCAGATCTGATGCCTGTTTTCTGAAGCAGCTTGGAGGCCTCATATATTCTTTTGTTAGCTGAAGAATTAGCAAACAAAATTCTGTTAGACATTTAACAGGAGAAAAGATGTCATGATTAAAATTCACGGAAAAGGATTAAAACATTACGAAGAGTGAAGTAAAAAAAAAATTATGTATCTGAACATATATTTCAGTGTGCAGTCATCCCAGCTGACAAGCAAGGTGGGTCTGAAAATGGTGGCACTGGTGTTAGCTCAGGTGCAAAGTTCTGCATAAAGAGAGGCCTTGGATTGTGCTGTTTTGACTTAGCTAGAAACACCTGAGGGAAGATCCCCAAATTCCTGATAGGGACTGGCATATCTTGATCTGTCTCAGAAATGCTGAAGTGTAAGCAAAATGACAGAAATGTCTATGTTAACTCTGCCGAAAGCATGAAAACAAGCAAGGGTGCTCAATGCAAGGTAGTGCAATAATCACATTCTTGCAATGTGAATGGAGTTTTTCTCAAAGGTGCTTATTGACCTCTGAAGCTTCAATGTGCAGAACAGATCTGCAATGAATCTAGGAAGCCAAATGATAGCCACTGCACCTTGCTAGGAAGCCAATCTCCTGAAGGTCGATTTCAGGCAAAAAGAAAAACATTCTAATGGAAATCAGCTGATACAATCAAGCCTACTAAATCCACTGTCACTCTCTTCTATGGCCACTTGCAAGAGGCTATTGTAATGTTACTTTGCATTGCAAGCATTTGTCCTTTAGTTTTTGAGGGGAAACAACCAGCTCATTTTGTAGATGAGCCATCAGTTTTTGCATTTGGCTGCTCTGAGTCAAGCTAACTGCATTAGCAGGTCTCATCAATGCTGGATTTCTTGAGCATGCCAGATGTCATCTCACTTACAGAAAAAAATAATAAATAAATCTGTATCCTCAAAAGCACCAAGAAAAGTGCTGACTGACTTGCACTGGGGCCAAGTATATACTTAGGAGCTATAAAAAAACCCTGCTTCTTACTGACTTTACACCAGAAACAGCACCCCCTTTTTTGTCAGCAATGCAAAAATGCTTTTTTCTCTCCTAGCCTAGACTATCTTGCTAATAGTAAAAAGCTTTTCAAGATACTCCATGTAGAATAGAAACATACAAAAAATTATATATATATATATATAAAAAGTAGAGGTCTGTATATTTTCCCATTGATGTCATCTCTTCTTAATGTCTTCTCTTCCTAGAACCAACTTTTCCTCTTTTCATCAAATATAGTTTGGAATAAAACACTGTATTTTTAGTTGCTATTAGAGTCCAAAGGGCTGTTCACTTGTTCCTGGCATTGAATATTTACAGCTGAGTTCTGCTTATTCTCTCACCCTCTTTCATCTGATGTCATTGTGAAAACTGAAGAATTGTCACAATCTTATTGCCTGTCATGCAGGAATACAGTGACTTCCAGATTCACTGGTAAACTCAGTGATATGGGTTTAAAAGAAACTATTAAAAAAAAAAAAAACAAACAATAAAACAAGCAGAGCATCTTTATTCTTAAGGCTAACTGGCTCAAATGATTTTATAAAAATATTCTTTGCTATTTTTCCATGTATGCTAGGTGAGAAGCACATATAGAAAGTCCTGTTATCCATCATACAATCCACAGATCAGTATTACTGTAAAAAAATTGTTCAGCTAAAGTTCACACAAACCAAAAGTGAAATTACCCCAAAGGAATCTCTGTGTTTCAAGACAATTTTCTTGCTGAGTTTCAAATATTAAAGCTCTCCCAGTTGTTAAATAAAGAGTGATGAGAAAATGCATGCAATTTTAATTTCCACTGGGATTACGCCTGGTGTGAGACAATCATGTTGCTAGATATTTTTCTAAAGACTAAAATAATGTTATAGCGTCTGTGAAGGCTGTTATGAAGAACAACACACTGAAATAAAAACACTTCTAGCCCAGACTGGCAACTTGTTATGCTTTTTGCTGAAATTGCTTGAATTACAATTTATGCAAAGCTTTATTATCTCAGACACTTTAGCTCAACTTGGTTTAACTGGTGTATCTATTAGGTTATGTATCTTGTAGATAGTGAAGGTTTGATACATCAACTAATGAAAATCCATGCAAGTCCAATGGGTATTTATAAAAAATGACATAATATTCACTTGTTTACCACACACACCCCAGCAGTGCCAAAACAGGAGCATAATTTAAAATCAAAGCTGCTGTTCCCTGCAAAGCCACTGGTTAGTGGAATGGCTGAGTATTTGCAACACTACTGCACCTGCATTTGTATGCTGGGGTCTGGTGGGGTTTCAGGTGCTCTTAAAGATATTTGTAGGGAAACCGAAAAATGAGGAATGACAAAAGGAACTTTGTAAAACAAAAGGAATTTAAAAACACAAATTACAATCTTAAATTAACCTTAGTTCATAACTCCTACCTCGTATTCAGGTTCAGAGAAAGAACTGTAATGGGTATGAAGTATCAAAGTGTAAAGTTAAGGAGGAATTTCCTTGGGAGGTCACTTTGGCTCTGGTTGGGAAAGAATTTTAAAGGACTTACTAAACAGCTCCATTGCCAGAAAACTAAAAGTGTCAACATTGATTATGAAAGAATACTGCCAGAAAGGCAAACATCACCCTGTTTAATTTTATTTATTGTTTTGTTTATCAGACCTTTAACTGTCCCTAAAATGATTCAACTTGGAGGAGGGAAATAACACTAATGAAAATACTCACTACCTGAAAAATGTGTCAGTTTTGTAACTGAGGATACATATGACAATACTGACAAAGTTGACAATAAATACTGATGATAACGTATGCTTTAGTTCCAGCACTTCTTTAAATGTGGCAAAGTAAAAAAACATGGAACCTCTTTCCTTTAAACTAATTTCCCTCCTCTCACAAGGGTCCATCCTGAACAGCTTTCAGGAACATATGAAGTCCTTTTATCCTTTTTTATTAACAGTATTTTTCAGTAAAATACTTAGGACGAGGATGGGATAGGAGAGAAACTGATTACATCTCCCTCCATTTTCAGACAACTTTTACAAAGGAAACTGCTCTCTAGGAAATGCATTATCCAGTCAAATTTAGGTGAAATCAAACTATTCCAAATCACAGAGTAATTTTTGTTGGAAAAGACCTTTAAGATCATTGAGTACAATCATCAACCTAACTCTGTGGAGTCAGTGCTAAGCCATGTCCCTCAGCACCACATCCACACATCTTTTAAACACCTCTAGGGATAGTGATTCAAACACCTCCCTGGGCACCCTGTATAGTGTCTGACAACCCTTTCCATGAAGAAGTTTCTTCTAGTCTGATCATTCTGATGAAGTATTTTTCCAAAGGAGATGTTCTAGAGTATCTTTTCTAGGTTAGAAGGGATTTTGTTTGCTTTGTGTTGTTCACTGTTAAATTGCTAACATCTTCATGGAATGGGTAATATCAAGCGAAACGAACCACTTTTGTGGATCTTGGATTAACACTTGTCCGAATGTAAGGAATGGGTAATGGTAGGAATTTTATCACGTAACCCTTGACAGGCATCTGCATAGCTGGAAAGAGCTGTGATAGTGACAGGGAGTTTATGTATCCTGGAGATGTGGAGAAAAACAAAGGGAAACAGGGAAAAAGGGGAAAAAATTAAGAAGCAAAATCAGCAATTCCTACAGAGGAACTATACTGCTGGTTCATTTTTTTTGGTCTGGATTTAGAAAGAAAAATAATATGCATGTCCTTTTAGATTTATTGTGTTTGGAGGTAGTATATTTAAGTTGAATAGACAGAGATGCTGATACGAGTGAGAATGGTAGTACTAATTATGGGAAATGTTGAGGCCAACCAAGAGTGAAGGAGACAAACTCTCTGCCCCTGCATTATTGACAAAGAGGTGCCTCTTCCATTTCTGGACATTTCCAAAGACAATCTGGGACAAAACAGCACAACAAAAGACAAAGCAATGCCAAAATTTAGGCAACAGTTCCAGCAAAAGCTGTCCTAAGTCAATGATGACAGCAAACATAAAAGCAGCAATACAGGCTCTAGGAGGCACTGCACCTTCTTCCTTCCTTCTGTCCTCTAATCAGAGCCATCTGCAGGATGTTAGTCCACTTGGAAGCTGTGATGAAAAATCATTTACATTCATGCCCACTGAGCAATAATAGATTTCTCCAGGTTAGTCCTACATGACTCATGCCTATGAGGTAGAGAACACATAAAGCCATTCCTACAACTGTAATCCTGGTAATCTCTACGTGGGGTTCTACAGGGCTGGCATATGGTGGGGTAACCCTATGCTCCATTTCTCAGGTTTCTCCAAAGCCAAACCCTGACAGCTTATGTAAATGACAAGAGAGTTTACCTAGGAATGCCAGAAAGACAGTACCAGTTCCCATAGAAGAGCTGAGATCCATGTGGGGATTCACATTCCAGGGAATGGATTTTTCTACCAAGTTGCTACAGCCTGGGCTATGGGTTGCTAAAAGGGTAGCAAAGGGGGTGAACGTCCGGCACATTTTTCCTAAGCAGCCAACAAGAGGTTTTAAAACCTGCAAGGTCAGAATCTGTTTCAAAATGCAATGTTGTTTGACCTTGTTCTTGACTGACCTTTATTTGAAGCCCCCAAACTAACATTCTTAAAAAAGTGTTCAGGATAGTTTCTTCTGTGCTAGGACTGCAGTGAGTTACTTAACAAATGAAGAGAAGATCACTGGGGATAGAACAGTTCATAGTTTACTATATGACACAACAGCTGTCAAAAATGTAAACCACTGAAGTTGAAACTGGAGCAAAAAAGGCAAATCTAAACATCTTTGATGATTTCTGCACAATAAGGGAGGGTTACAGAGCTCAAGCTGGTGGAAACAGGAAGGGAAGAAATGCCTGTCCTTGAAAATGGGAATCGGACTCAGGAAAACTCAGGTCCATTGTCCTCTACTCCGTAGATTGTTTAAGAGGTGGGCATATATTTAAACTCAAGTTTCAAACACACAGAATGGGAGATCAATACTCTCTACTTCTGTCCTGCCTAATGAGATTGTAAGACCTCTCGTTAATTGTTTGTCCCAGTCACAGCACAGCTGAGACCAGACTTCCTTTGGGGCCCCTGTAGTTTATGGTGCAATGAATGCACATAACCCTATGCCATTTATAGCTCTCGAACCCCAATGTGTAATGTGTGCTGGGATGGCAGCTTTTTGTGATCAGCAGTGTCTCACTGGTAGTGGGCCTCCTTTCCTTTTGTATCTTTTCTATCTCCCTTCTTCTGTGTTATAACCCCTGTAAGCTCCTGAAGTGCTGGAACTGATCAAAAGCAAGAACATCAGCTTATAGGAGGGCAGAGTAAAGCAGGGATGGACTAGGTAACTTCTCAGTGGATGAGCTCTCTCCCCTGTTTTACTTAAAAAGGAAGGTGGAGTGGAAAATATGGTAACACTCCCATTGACCTCAAATGGGTCAGGAATTCTCACTCTAATGCAAGTGTCATTATTTGTCAGGACAAGGAGACTTTTGCTCAGCCTTACCTCTCCTTTTCCAAAGCCACTTCTATTTCTCCCCTGACGAGATTTCCATCCCCAACTGCTTCAACATTAAAGTGCTTCTCTGTGCCAGAAAGATTTAATTTTATGTATTTGTTTATTTAACCTGTGTACCCCTGTGAACTAACATCTTCTTTGCATTTAATAGGCAATATCAGGGCATGCAAAATTAAGGCTAGGTTGTGCTGAAACTGCTTGAAATACAAGAGCACTCCTAACTTCAGGGAGTTTTGTAGAGAGAAAATAGGAAGTGCAACAACTTTTTAAAATGCACACTTTTGTAATGCATTAAAGCCTTCATTGCTTTGATCAAAACTTTACTTTTAAGAAGAACCAGCTGTGGATTTGATTTCTATGCTTCTCAGCCATAAGTCAATAGAGGATTCAATTTTAAAGCACAAGACCTATAACATACAGTGTGAATCATCTCTTGTCTGCATATAAGATAGCACAGATACATAAAATGGTTACTGAAAGCTTTATCACCAAGGAAACACATTCATAAGCATTGAATCTAGCACCTTAACATTTACAACTCACTTTAAAAAAAATGCCAGCTGTAAATAAGTCCATACTCGTAACTAGAAATACGTGGTATCTATCACTCATGCCTATTTTAAGGATTACTCATTGCTTAAGACTGGCAATGGGCACAGCCAATTTGCAAAAGATCAGAGCTTTTGGAGACTCGGACTCTGATCTTCCAGAAGTTAATTGTTTCAGAGAGATAATAATTTTTTGGTAATTATGTCTAACCAATCCATAAGTAAGCCCTCACAGAATAGGTTTTATCTAGTGCCACTTACTATTTCCTAAAGGTCAAGGAATTTCTTTTTCTCACCTCCAACAGCTCACCTTTCCTGGGTGCACTATGGGGAAGCATAATTCCAGCATAGTGGAAATTCAGTCAGCAAATGAGGCATCGCCATAAATATTCATGGGGGAAAAAAAACTTTTGAAAAAATGTTGAGAAAAGAGAGTAGGTAAATCATGGCATCCTCAGGAGACCACTAAGATATGCACTGACAATTTACATGGATTTGCTTAAAATTTTGTCTGTAATTTAAGAAATGTTATCATACTTACCCACTCATCACCTTTTTGCCAGTATTTGGGCATCTTTTGAGCACTGGACACTTGACTGAGGACAGAACAGCTGCCAGATGACACCCATTTGTCATATCCTTGATTTACAGTCTGTGAATTAGCAAGAGAAATTATTCTAGATTGCTCAGGACCATGCTTATGCTCTAGTAAGTATACAAGAGTTGCTCACTTTTTACAATATAAATTTGACTTCCTATTGAGGATTCATTTCTCTCCTTTGCAAACCAAGAACAAATCACAGAAGCAGCAGATGAATTCACAGCAAATGAAATCTCCATGTACAGGGTTACGTTTCAGCATAAGTGATAGAAGACACACTGGACATTATCTTATGGTAGAGTCCCAGTAGACTTTAGCACAGTTTAATATGGTGATGATTCTGTTTCAAGACAAAAAATTGCAGGGATTCTTTTGAAAATACTTGATTATGACTCATTCTGCTTGTGGCTGTGGTAACTGATAGTGCCTTTATTGACCTCAGCAGGAAAAGAGGAAAGCTGATGCTATGTGCCCTTAGAAAGCTAGCTCTGAAAACACAACATAACGTAAAATATTTGTATCCTTGCAGCTAATCATAAGAAGACACACATTCATAGAGACTTTTGTTTAACTGAGAATTCTCTCAACTCAGTTCATGTTTGGCTCCTGTCTGGTTCCATGAAGCTAAATAAATAAAATAAATGGAGCCATTTGCCAACCCAGGACTCAAATCACCAGCAGTCATCATAAAATCCAGTGCCCACAAGAGCCTGAGATGTAAAATACTAGATCCCAGCACCCAAATTTGACTATTCAGTGAAGAATAAGATATAATGGATTCTTTAAAGCCACTAACCATGAAGTAAAAGAGCAGTGACTGGTGGGTAATGACTCAATCTTAAACTTTCACATTACATCTAGTTAAGTATTACTGCACTATAATTGAGTTCATCAGGTTCCATGAGCACACCCATACTTTCTTATCCATTTCTAGATGATTTCCACTGGTGCTATGCAAAGGACACGACACTCTACTGTGAGACTGACTGTACTAACCCAAAGGACATTCTTTTCAGTTGTTTATTTTATCCTTCCTTGTAGCTTTTCAGCCCTCAGATCCTTCCTAAGGAAGACAGTGACCAGAGGGCTAGAACATACGTATCTTTTACAAACACAAAGTGAGAAGAAATGCTAAGCTTTCCTCCTTTTTCCCTTTTTCTCTTTTCTAAAACCTTTTATTCAACCCTGATGCCATAAGAAGGTGATGTCATAATTTATGATATTAAACTGGTTACTGAAATGTCATTACACAAGTGATGTTTTAATTCATTATGTTAAACTGGTTAGCAGGAAAGTGTCAAGTGTCACTTTCATGACATAAACTGCCAGTTATGATTATATAATATCAATTATTCCTTGGAAAACTGCATTAGATCGGTTAGCTTTAAACCAATGTAGTTGAGGTAGGTTCATATTTTTTTTAATGCTGTTCATCCAGCCTTCATTATTAGGAGTAAAATATACTTTGGATGCAGTTTAGACTTTTATAAGTCTCCCCTTGAAACATAATATCTACCTTTCTCATTTGCCCTTTTAGCTGCCATCATATCAACAGCAAGCTAAAAAGAAAGCAGTGAGATAAATTTTATACCCTTAAATGAGCTTGCCTGGTTCTGCTATCTTACAGAAACCAAACTTTGGAGCTGAAGGTAGACAAAAATAATAAAACATATTTTTAACAGTAGGTTAAATGTAGAGCATTAGGATTTGCTGACAGGATGTTTGTTACTGTGAGTTCTGCTTTGACACTTGTTCTCCTAAAGCTTTAGCGTCCAACTGCGTTCAAAATTCCTCTGATCTTATTCAGGCACAAAACCAAAAGAACATATTAATATCTGAAATGCATGTAGCCAGACCTTAAAAACTTAACACTTTGTAGGGATAGTTAGAAGTAAAAGCAGCGAGTTTAGTTCTTGTAAACTCTCTGGATCCAATAGAGAGTGGGCTGATTCACTACCGATGCTGATCTGATCTAGCAAGTTTACAACATTTCTCTATACCAAAGCTGCATTTGGTTCCTTGTGTAAGTGACACATCTCCAGCTAACTGGCAAAGTTATTCAGAGATGCACTGATAAGTTAGATGCAACAACAGAATGAGATTTTTATGAGAATTTCCAAGCAAAAATCTTATCTTTTTTATTGGAGAAAACGTATATGCACATTAACAAGGGAGAAAGCAACAGGCAGGACTATCTCTTGCTCAAGACTGTTGGATTTGGCTGAGTTTAAATGAGATAATTGCTTCCACTGATCAGTGCTGATACCTAATGTAAAAATGGCAGCAAAATACAACACAAGGATAAATGCTGTACCCCCATGCAAACCACACTGAGGTCTCCAAAGCTGAGACAAAAGTTGGCTGCTACATAAGCAACAGTATCACCTTCCTGAACAGCTCTGTACTCAGACCAGTGTTGCTTCATAATGAAAGCTGGATGTGGAAATGACTAAAAAGGCCACACTTGTCTTAACTCTGTTACCCATATTAATTTTGATCAGATCAGAAGCCACACTTCATGAGAGACTTCTCAGAGGTTTGATCAAAGGAGCTCTGGAAGGTCTCAGGGAGGAGTTGCAAAGAGGCAAGGAAGAAGCATGGTAAGAAATACTCAGAACACACACACCTGATTTTCATTAGGCTTAATGGAGATGGTGGAAATTAATCTTCAGGGCAAGGCTTTGAAAGCTTACCTCATTATTTCATCCATGCAAAAAAAAAAAAAACCAAACTGTTCTTTACATGGTTTTTCAAGTATTGCATTTTGGTATTATCTTATTCTCCCCAACTTTCCAAAAAGCTGAATGAGAGACTAAGTATTGATTATCCATATGTACAAGGTGTTTTGTTACCTAAATTCTACCTGTCAGATTTTGGGGACACAAAAATTCCATTAGACATCAGACCTTTAATACAGATGGTCAAATAACACCAAAATTTTCACAGTTTATACTCTAAATCTGCTATCATGTCTGCTCTATCCCAGAGACATTCTCTCTAGAGCCGGTAGCTGTTTTTCCTTTTCCCCTGAATTGCTATAATTTTTTAAAAATATACTTTCAAGCCAGAGGAAGCTTGCATCTGGCAGACAAGCAATCACATCCATTTAATTTACATAACAAAACCCAGATTAAATATAAGTGTGTACACTTGCTGACATGACAGAAGGTTGAAATCCTGCAAGACAGGTGCCTCTTACAGGAAAGATTACAATAAAAAGTCTTTTATATCCTTAGTAGGTTGTACCTGCCCATCCATGTAGTTGTTGCAGTATAGAAACACATTTGTAAGTCACTGTAGTACCAATTAATCTGCAACAAGGCTTCAGCTTCCAAAAGAGAAATTCCTTCTAACATTTCACTGTAACTGAAAGAAGGCATCCAGACACTGGAGGGTTTTTTAAAAGTTATATCATAATTTATAATTGGTTGTTAATTAATGTCAGATCACAGTGGAATTCCTATGGAATTACAGAGTGGAGCCTCTTTAATTACCAGTTTATAATTATAAATCTCACTGGAATGAAAAACACAGGAACTGTAATAATGATGATAATGTTGGAAGACTTCTTTGACTAGTAAAATCTTCATGTATGTGTCTCAAGGAGTTTAGAACAGTAGTGTTCATTTGGGGCAGAAAACATTTTCCATGATGGAAGATTTCCCTTCTTGCATTATGCAAAAATAAAGAGAAAAAAAATCTTAAACATTACTTCACAACTAGAGCGTATACATCTTGTGAAATGAAAAATACATCTAAAATCTAGTTGCTCTATAGTTTTGTCATTCTTTTCTGATTTACTTGCAAAAAGCCACAGAACTAGCCCTGGCTGTGAAAGATCTTCCATTCTGTCACATATATAGTAGAGGCCTGCAGCTCACTGTTCAGGTCATTGCGATCTGTGCCACATTTGCATAGAATCAAGTATGAGATGACTCGTACCGTGTATGTTCACTCTTAATTAAGTGTACCCACAGCAGTTTGTCTTTTTGTCTGCTGCACACATTTGTACCTCCCTAAACACCCGTGGGTGGAGAATTACAAATATAACAGCTTTACACCAGTACCCTACAGACCAGAAGCTGAGGCAGGATGTTATCAATCTATTCAATCATTTTTTCGTCCTTTCAGTTTAACTTTGGGTTGGCTGATATGAAACAGAAATTGGGGTGCCTGCCACATGGAAATGGCTCTATAAAAAGAGTTCCCAGTGCAGGAACCCATCTATGCAACAAGTTTAAGAGCCAGGAGGTGGCAGCTACCTCCCTGTCCCAGCCAGTGCCATCACAGCCTCAGACCCCAGCACAGACCTGTGCACACACATCCCCTGCTCTTGGCCAAAGTCGATGACAAGGAGACCTTGGACCTTATCTCCAGAGTTTGGCTGGGAGGAAGAAAAGGATACTGATTTCAATTCAGTAATTGTTATAATTGGGTTTTTTTGTTAAATTGAGTTTACTTTGTTGGCCAGCAACACATCCTGAGCCCCAACAGCTTGTTTGTATGTCCCAACAAGCCTAGTTACTTTCCCTCCTTCTCCAGACAGCTAGTTACTGCTTTCAGTCATCCTCCTAAGACTTGTTTTTCCTCCACAAGGACATGACTAATTCATATGTTGAGCCCCTCCTCCCCTGCTTTTAACAACACTGTTTTTCTTTGTTCCTTGTATTTTCCCCTGTTCTCTCACAGTTCTGTTTCTCCATGCCTTTGAGGCTGCAGCCCTGTGATTCTCCCCGAGTCCCAAGTACAGCTGTGGGAATCTGTAAACCTGCCAATTTGCACTTTGTAAAAACCTGTTGCAGATCTGATGGGTTTCACTTTGTGAGACAAGAGACATGGGCTTACAACATAATTGATACCAACAAATTGAGAGAGGAACTATGGCCCCTAACTAAAATAAAAGACAATCACAATGAATTAAAGGCCATGGTATAAAGAACTGTGCAGATGAACACTGGGAAATAAGAACAAATGCGATACAGGCTACACTGGAGTTAAACCAGAGATGAATTTGGCTAAATAAAACATAAGAAACCTATTTCCTCTACTAATTACTCTGCTTCTTAGAGAAGTGTAATGTTGGCATCAGCCTTCATACTAAATTGCACCACAAAACCCCAACACTTAACAGCGTTTTAGCATACACATCAGGGAGGCATTTACCTATTCTTTTTTTGCCTAGCTGTTGTTCATTCGTTGACCAATTTTCACTGCATGTTTTATCAAGTGGAGAGATGCCCCTCGAATATGAGAACTCCCACTCAAGGGCTTTGAGAAGTAACCACACACTATTACCTGATTGTGCATTTGCTTTTCATTTTACTTTCCACACATGTCCCTCTAGTAAATGCAGACCAGCAGCATCCACAGGGCAAATTCCCTGCTCACTTAGTGCTTCCCATGGAGTAGGTAGGTGACAGTCACTAACACAGGCAAAAAGGACAGCTCATTTCTTCGCATGCATCTTTTTTTGCAGAATAAAAACGACAGCACATTAGCAACAGACTTTCGTATGGACCCTGGAATAAATCAGGCACAAGTTTGCCTTCCCTTAAATCACTGAGTCGTGCAGAGGTGGGGAGAAGAATTTGCAGTTGTATCTTTGTGGGACTGCATTCCTAATGCTGCCCAAGATAAGAGAGTCCCAGCGCCTTGGATTGCTGATTATTACAATCACCAACAGACACACATACATATTCAGGGAAAGTGTTCGAACTCTCACATTTGTATTCATTTTACTTTTACTTGACTGGAATCATAAAAGGAATGCGTAAACGAGGAGAGCCTGTTGCTGAAATGAAGTTGAATTTTTCCCCACAGAAACTTGGGTTCATGACAGCTTTTTGTTGGGCAGGACATTAGCCTTTTGTAATTTATTGCTTTTAGATTAAATCTGGGGAAACTCAATATTGCAGTTGAATGATTAGAGCAATACCCCTCGGAGTAATAAATTTTCTTTGGTGCTGTGCATCTCCCGATCATGTTTCCCTTCTAATTACATTTACATAAATGATATTCTGCAAAATTAAATTAACATTCAAACCGTTACGCTGGCAAGGAGAGACAAAAATTAGTTACAAACTTACATTCCTAAAAAAATGAAATGACACCTCGTTCTTTCCACAAACTGAATCACAGCTATCCCCCAAAGTGTCTCTCACACAACTGATTATTCTAGTTGGTTAATTACCAACCTAGACACTCTGCTCCCCCTTTCGGAAGTTTATAGCGTAAGGTCCCGCTTTCCACAGGGTCTCATTAAATAGAAGCAATTGGGGACAATCCAAATTCGGTCAGCAAAATGCTCTATTCAGACCTAGATTTGATTTCTACAGTTTTGGCCACAGCTCTTCCTCAGGGCTTCCCCTTTTTGGCTCCCGCACACCATTTCTCTAGCAGGGAGCCAGAAGGTGCTTGGCGAGGCTCCCTGTGAACTTAGACTCAGTGTTGCACTAACACCCTCCTGACCAGGCTGAAGAAAGATTGTTCTTCCTCTCCATGTGTCCACATCACCACACTGCCTGGCTAACAGTGCCATGCTGCCCCGGGCTGCTCTCCGACTGACGCACGGACACGGGGTCTCATGGAGCAAATTTCCAGCTGCCAAGAGGAGGTACTATTATCCTGATGAGAAAAAAAAGAGTGCCAGCCTACTTCTGGCTCATGAAGCCAGTCTTCAAACAGTGTTTCCAAGGTTTGAAGTTTTAATGGGTTGTGATATGTGGTGTTGATTTGCCTAAAGTCACTAATCTCAATAGCGATGTATGGTGGCTTTTGCAGAGAAAAATTGTTTCCTAAGACCTATTTGGAAAGGCATTACTTTTGTAGTCCAGTAAAGGATTTTCCTCTTCAGATATCTGCCCTCTATAAAGACACAGTGCATCCCTCTCCTCTTTATGTTGTTTTTTGATGCCATTAACAATAGAAATATGCAAAGAACACGTGTCCTTGTTCTATCAGTGTGAGGCATCACTTGATTTTATTCATTGAACGTGCTCCCACTGCACTGAAATCACAATATTTTAATTCAAGAACCTGATTATTGAACCTTATCCTGCCCTCCCTTTTAATAAAGAGCATACACTGCCACATCTCTTACACACATCTCTTAGTATTCTCACACAAATATACTCAAATAATTTTGAGGCATTAGTAACAAAAAAGGAATAAAAAATAGTATTTACTATATGGCACATGTGTATATACACATATAGGCACATCTGGAATGAAATCTGTTGGCTCTACTGCAAGTCTGTATTTGAGTATAAGTATACTGTGTGTGAATCGGGCATATTTCAATAGGGGAAAAGAAAATCTCTGGAGAATAGAATTAATGTAAAAATGTCAAAACTGATGATTAAATAAAGACTGTGTATATATTACCCTACTTCGCAGTTTGAAACCTAGGTGATTTCAACATTTTAATTTTTGAAAACAAAGTTTGCATTCAGCGATTGAATTTCCTTGTTGAAACACGTCAACATTTGCATTTTAGCATATTTCAGTTTACTTGGCAAAGAGATTGCTAGTTTTTTCCCCCCCCCAGAAAAAGAAAGCTGGGCAGTCTGGCATTTGTTTGAAAACTTAATTTAATTTTCCTTAAACTTCACAGTTTCTGTGTTTCCATAGGCCCTATAATAAGTACAGTTAAATTAGTTGTAGACATAACATTTAAAGACCGTATTTTCTCAAAGTATTTGACTGCAGTGAGTCATCTGCATGACAGTCCTCTTTCCAGAACTTCATTTCATTCCTGTTCGCCTGGTAAACATAATGTCCCAAACACTCTAGAATTTCTGTGAAATAAGCTTGTCTCACAGTATTATGGTCCAGGCCCATTCAAAGCCATAATTGAATTCTTTGGCACTCAAATCACTTGGAAAGACTGGACCGATTTATGTGTTTAGGACCATATGACAAACATCTGTTTCACGGCAAGGAATCCTAGGGTATAACCACAGGTACCAAAACCGAATCACGTAGGAAATCTTGGTGCAGGTTTATTAACCACAACTCTTGGAAGGCACAAGAGACACAGATTTCCATTTAATGAAATAGACTCTTAGCCCATGCAAGACTAGAATAAACTTTCTGTGAAATCTATGAGCGAATGAAAATTCAGAGCAGTCAAGATGGGGAACGTAGCAGCACCAGACCAGTTGGTACATTCACAACAACATTAAACAACAAAATTTAATAAACCTTTCCCTTCCTCAACAACCCCAAACTAAAGCTCTAGGAGACAGAACAATGCAACTAAAACATCATAGCTAACTTCCACTGCTAGCATGAAACTTTAATTTATTTCACCAGTCTCATATTATTCCCATTATCATTGTCTTATTTTCTCCCTGTATTAAAAAAACTGTATAGCTCCAAGACACACATCAACAAAGAACAACAACATTACATGTATGAGAGATCACTCAGTGAATGGTGGGAGAACTCATGATTAAGAAAAGCAGTAAAGAGAATATGTGAGGCTTCAGCAACATTATGAAGAATTCATGACTACACAAGGGTGTGATTCAGATGGCTGAGGTTATCGGACTCCAGGCACACTGGACAGTGCCTGTGAATAAGCCAAGACCATCTGCCACCCACAAAGAGAAAAAAATATCCATTTAAAAGAAGCATCCTTCATAAGCTTTCTGAAAAAGTTGCAAGGCGGGGTGCAAGCATTTTGAAAGGCCGTGTAAAGCCCAGTTTTAGCTCCCAATCCAAGTAATACCATAGCTCTGTGGAACAGAGAAGGGAGAATAAATACTAATTTCTCAGAAGTTGTCTCAACAAAATATGCAAAGAGCACCTGAAGGGATGCCTGATACTTTCTGGTCTTTAGGACAGTTGGAAAATTGGGACTGCATTTTATATCTCAGGAACACATGAAAAAAAAAAGGATATAAAAAATTGAATTTTTAGACTATCAGGAGTAACCAGATCATGAGCTAATTTTACCATAAAGGTCAGGCTAATCTCAGCATATCAGAGATTATGTTAATAAACACATTATCTCATCCACCACCCTTTGGCACCTGCTCTGAGCAAGAACACAACTGCCCAGGGAATGGGGTGGGTGGGGAATGGCTGCATTTTGGGCAGCTCTTTTCAGATAGTAGGGTTTTTCTCCTACTCCTGGTGCAATCCTCAGGGAATCCTGAGGGCAGCTACTGCAGCTACAAGAAGAGCAGCACTGGGTGCACAAGGCATGGCAGCAATTAAGAGAAACTGAAGTCTGCTCTCACAGTGCCCATGTTTCTCCACTTCTGCATTTTGAACTGCCTGATTTCTGTTGTTGTTGACGGTATTTGAAGATTAAATGTTATGTGCAGCAACAGATGTTAGTGATCTCATACAGAGCTGAATACCTTTTTACACATGGTTTGGTTATGCACCAGGGGCCAAGAACTTTGGCTGTAGATGAGCAAAATCAAAATCCGTTTTAACTGGCATATTGAGTCCATTGTCTATAAACATTCACATTATGAGAATGAGATCAAATCTGCCAAGGGACATTATTATGTTGTGAAATATATTTGCCAATCACAGAAGAATGACTGGAAAAGAGTGGAAAAGTGGTGATTATTTAGCTATGTAGCAGTGGCCTAAATCTGCCCAAAAGCTCCTCTAATGGCAAGCAAACATGATCTTAGGGAACAGAAGGAGTCACACGCTTAAGTAGAGAAAACATCCAAGAAAGAGGAGAGAAGGATATTCTTTGAGGAGTAAATCAAGGAAATACTAGAGCTTGGCAGCTTCTGCCCTGCTTTGATTGGATGGGTGGCAGTGCCAAAAAGATCAGTGCTAGGCTAGATGGGATTGCTCTAAGAATGTAAAGAACGGGCCAGGAAACAAAAAGGCAGCAGTGCTGATCCATTTCTTTCAAGCAGTCACAGATTCTTAATATAAATACCTACAGATTGTATCAGTAGGGAATCACCAGGAAGATGTCCCTGGAGCTGTTCTTAGAATTATGGATCTACAGATTTATATTACTATCATTAGTAACATGGGAGCTGTATATCCATTGAAAAAGTGAAGGAAACATTTTAAGAAGGAAACGTAGGGTTTTGAGGCATGAAGATGCAACTTCTGCATCAAAATGCTTTTGATGGTTTGAAAACTGGAATCAACTGATAAGAAAAGAGCTACAAGTATCTGACTTGACTCATTTTCCAAGGGGAAATCCTTGGGAATCTCATACACCTCTCAATTTATTCAGACTGCAAGAGACATTTCCCAAATAAGCAAAGAGAATAAGTAAGAATCTAGATGGTAATAAACAGTATCATAGAAAAAAACAAAACAAAACAAACAAACACAAAAAAGCAAAAACAAGGGAAAAGCATACATTAGACTTCAATAATAACCTGGTGCACTAAAAGCAATTTCCTACAGATTTGTCAGCCTTAGTTCATGTCTACAGACATGTTTCCTCGCACTGTTCCACTCACTTTTAGACAACACATGAGCTCTGTAAATGTGTGAAGAAAGGGAATAATTATCAGTCACAGTTTGAGGTATCTTATCTATTTAGTACTAAGTCATCTTGAGCAGTCTAAAGTCTCCATCAGGTGGCCTTCTACTGAAATCAGTGATCTAACAAAAAATACACAAAGCAACCCCATGTCTCTTCTAACAGAACATGAGAAAGATTATACTCTCTTCTCCTCAAAACTGAACACAAAAGCCACCCAAATCCCAAACCTACATTTAAATATACTAAAATATGGGGATTTCCTTCCAGTCTCCTCTTCCAAAGGTCCAGGGCCTCTGCTGAGTCCAGGAGGCAGAACACAGACACCAGTGGTGTCTCCATGAATGTCCCAGCTAACCTGTGAAACCTCAGATGTGCAGCAGCATGAATCAACTGCAAAGCAGGCTGAAAAAAAAAAGGTCTTCCTGGATCTCTATTGACAGGGACTTTGGAGATATGAGCAGATATCATGGAGAGACTCCCTTTGACTTCAAGGTTCATTAAAAACAGTCAGCGTTATCAGAACCAGGCTCTTTTTATAGAGGCAAAGGAGCTTGAATGCCACAGTGCTGGAGAAGAGCTTTTGTATCTCTTTGGCGTGGAGTACAGTGTTATTCTCAGAATCAGAAACCTGTCCTTTGGCTAGAATGAAAATATTCGATTGTGTTTTGCTGTGAAAATATTTTCATTTGCTTTACTGTCCATGATTAATGTTGGCCTTCCAAAATACAGTTTTCTTTTGTGCTGGGTAAAGAAAGCTTCTTCCCAGTGTTGTTGAAATATTGGCTTTCATTATACATGGCAAAGGAGAGGCTGATGATACTTTGTGATCTTTAGCAAGCACCACAGACATTTCTGGAACATGAAATCAAAATAAAAGCAAGTAGCATTAAAATGTTCTTAGAGCTAATTTCTCTAACCAGAACATGAAAGGTTTTTTTTCCTTTAGTGTATGTGAATAGCGTTCAAAGCAAAATAAAACCAATTCTGAAATAGAGTTCTTATTTCTCTGGAATGGAGTCAGAGAACTGGAATAGAGTCAAGGTAAAACTTTCTCTTTATGACAATTGAATTCAAGTATTAGATTTCTTACTAGATGTGACATCTCATCACAAGATCCTCCAGGCATTGTGTATGGATCACCTCTGAAATATAAACATCCTGATGTTATACTACTTCTGTTTCTTTGTGGTAGTATTAATTCACTTTCACATCAACCTCTTGAAAGGAAAACTCGGAAGTGTCCAAAATTTTTTAGACCACATAAATGTCTTAAAGGCAATCATGAACACTGTCTCCTTCCCATTGGTAAGTACATCACGTTGCAGTGGCAATGACACTACTACTGCTGGCTTTCATGCAAAGGGATTTGGAACAAAGTCTGGAAAAGGGGACAGTTCTTCAGGCAGAGTGGGCCTGCCTGACTGTCTGACTCCTGTCAAATTTTGCCAGTCATATCATCAGCTGATGATATGTTTCTGACTGGTGAGCTTCTTTGAAAATGATATAATAGCTGAATCAAAGCATGAAAAGCTTGTCAAGATTAGCTAATTCTAGGCAGGCCTTCAGGCCTTCGAATAACAATTTGGAAATGACTGATTTAAATCCATCTTCCATCATAACAGCTAACAATTGATCATACTTCTTCCCTAAGTAGTGTGGGCAGTATGAGAAGTGAGGAGTATTAAGATCTTACTGTTTACTAAATAGCAGTGTGATGCATTTGGTTTAGATAACACCAAAAAAATGTCTCGTTTTCAGTAGATCAAAAGGTTTAGTGACTTCTGGGAGAAAACCAAACATATCACAATAAAAGGAAGACTCCTCAAGTAGTAGTCTGAAAAGTTTGATTAAACATCTGCATTAACGTACAGGTTAATGCTGAGATGCCAACACACCCTTATTTACTGTAGAAATGTATCCCTGTTTGCAGGAGAAATGTGGCGATTTAGGGATATACAAGTTATGCAAATCAAGGCATCAAGAGACTGAAATTTAACCTTTCATTAACAAAGATCTTCCTATTTCATCTCCGAACAAGACAATTGTACTTCCCTGACCATCTACAACTTTCCCAGACCCAAATTAATAAGTCTCTGATCCTCTCTACATTGCCCTCTACCCTCTCCAATACAAAAGTACTAACTCACAAGCTCACAACTTCGTGTTTCTTCTTTGCTGCAGCCTACCTCTAAAAACATTTTCTGAACTGATCTCCCAGGCATATATTCTGTCATGTCTTCAAATACTCAGCAAGAGTTTTTTAAAATATTGCGCATTTTTTGAAATAGGAAACACATGCATGATCAAATAAAAGAGAAGACAAAAGTCAATGGAGTCATCACAGTGAACCTTCTTGACTTTTCAGAAACTCTTGTCATGAAGAACATAACCTGACTGCTTTCTTCTTTCACACATCTCCCAGCAGCGAGTTGCTGTTTAAAGGCAGAGAACACAGTACAGTGTTTAACCTACAATCCCTCATATTTGGAATAAATAACTGTCTCTGTGTCCCTTGCACATGTTTGATGGAGTCAGAAACACGTTATTAATGAAGAATACCTCCATAAAAATGAACTCATTCCAATCACTCTTCTGGCACTACAACATCAAGGGGAGATGCCAGTCAAACAGCTAATATTAAACCTGTAAATCTTTACCTATTTAGGGTGCTTTAATCATTTCCTATGAATTAATACCATAAAATGTGATTTACAGCTTAAGGAGGAAGATCCTTATAACCATTAATACACAAATTCAATCAACAGACATTTGGAAATTACAGGTTCACTGGAGCTGTGTGTTGCTCAACAGAAAACTAATCCTGCCCCCTTACCTGCAGAGAAAGTGGGGCTTCAAATGGTGGTAGAGATGCACTTGCATCAGTGCAAGTTTTTTCAGGAATCTCCTTACACAGGCTTTCTTCAGCAGATGGTCTTCTTAATTTGGTACAAGGTACAGATTTATAGAGAGCCCTCAGCAACATGTGTAGTGCATAAGTCAGATGAATCAATAAACAAATGAGAGAGCAATGGTCTTTTATCAAACAAATTCTCTAACCTTTGAAGGATTGCTGTGACCCTGCTGGCCCTACACATACATATGAAAGAAAACAAAATAATTTAGGCTCAGTTTAACACGGAACAGTTATTTTAATTTTTGTCTAGTTTTGATGCAAATTATTAATGGCAGTCAAAAAGGCCATTTAAGCATAAAATCCAAGATACGTTGAGTTTAGCAGAAACAGAAGTTGGCAAGCAGTCTATCTACCACAGTCTCCAGTACATGTAGGGATGGCAAGCTGCTTCCTCCTAAGCAATCCTACCTCTCAAGCCTATAACATTTTCTCCTTACTGTCTTGTCACCACCATGTACCAAACATAACTAAAACCAGGGACCTTTGTTCCACACTTCCTCTTCTCTGTTACCACAGGTGACTCTGGAAAGTGGCCATCATTTGGTCTTATATATTTCTGGCTCTCATTTATTTTTCTTTCCTTTGCTCCACACGTCCTGGCTCATTCATCTGCTGGGCCTTCCTCTGTGTTGGTAGTTCTTATGCCCCTTTTTCTCTCTGGCAGCCCTGCAGATTCATACTCGCTGTGTCCCTCAAGTATATACAAAGGACCCATTTCATTCCTCTCAAATTTAACCATTTGCTTAATATTCCAAAAATAGAAAACAAGTTGTGATTTTCTTTCTTTATCACCCATGAAGACAGAGCATGTTGACATGCTGACTTGGATTTTAGCTGACCAGAATGGCTCTTTGAAGATACCTCCTGGTTTCTACTGACAAGAGAAAGCTTGGGGTTACTGGCTTTCTAATGCATCATTAAAGTGCTTACAGGGGATGGATCCAGGACAAAGTATAGACATTTTTTCCAATCCCTGATTTGTGATTTTTCCTCTCTCAGCCTTTCTTTTTTTTCAGGATTCAAATTGCTCTGCCCTGTGTGACTTACACAGACAATCTTATATTAACTAAAAAGGAAGCTTGAGCCACCAGTTCAAGAAGAATTTTTTTAACACAGCTCTCCCAGGTAGAGAAAAGGCAGGTGACACAGTTTTTATACATTAGTGTAAAGTTTTGTGAACAACTTTATCACTTTTGACTGTTCCAAAAGTCAAACTACCCTACTAGTACAGGCTGATTTTATACTTTTATGGAGAGAAGGAAAAAAATATAAATTGAAACCATGAGTACTCATTCAGCAGCTGAGAGAAAGAGGTTTTTCTGAGTGCTAGAAACAGTTGCAGAGGACAGATAAGATTTTGCCTCAGGGCATTTCAAACTTCCCTTTTCCCTGATCTATCATTTCTCTTCTTTCCTGATTCCTCCCTCAGCATATGTCTGCTAAGGATCTCAGCCTGAAGAATAGAACTGGGAGAAAGCCAATCTCCAATTCATCTTAGGATCTTGGAATTTGGTTTAATTTTCCATATGACCTGACTGCTTCTTTAGTAATGATGTACATCCTGGCTAGCCTGACAAAATCAGTGCTGGCTTTCGTGTAGAGCACCAGCATGATGGGGTTTCATAGGCAACCTGATACATTTGCTACTGCTCCAAGTGCAGCAGCACTTAGGCAGCATCTGGCTTTGGTAGAGAAATTGCCAAAATGTCCATTAATTTCAGTGGTACCAGACTAGGTCCATAAAAACAAGATGGAAAAAGTAAAAGTCAGGGAATGCAATATGGGTGGCAAGACAGAGTGAACAGCACGTTTTGAGAGAGGATGGAGAAGAAGAAACACAGTAAGAAGGTGCAGAGAAAGGACAGCTATTATAGGAAGGGCAGCAGATGCTACCTTGAAAGGAATGCAAGGAAATTTTATAGTTACTGTACAGAAGTATCTTCTTCTCCCTATTAGAAGGGTTATGATTGATGACACATTTTTTTTAAATGAAACATTTAGCTCAGAGTGGTTTTGGAGGGTTTGAAAGGAAAGAACAGCTGTCTATGGCAGGAGGAGCTGGCTGGCTGGATCAGACTCCACCATTTCAGCTGCTTTTGTTCCCAACACCTAGAAAACCTTTTAAACAAGAATTTTTCTGACACAGAGAGAGAAATCACATACAAAGAAATGGAAAAAAGGAAATATATAATATGGGTTTTGGCTGTTCTTTTTATTTAATGTCATGGGACTATGAATTTTCCTCATTCTCCCTGAATGAAGTCTCTAACTATGTATCTTTGGCAGCTGACACAGCAGCAATAGCTCCAGTCTGATCACTCTGCACACTGTATTGGCTGCATTTTCAAATCTTTGTTGCCAAAATGGTAGACACATTCACAGCAACACTTCCCACCTGTATCTTAGTAACAGAAATTTCACTGGAAAATACCATCAGAACAAGAATGCTTTAATTGGCAGAAACAAGATAAACTCGTGTTTGTTGAGCACATCTCACCTTTAGTCTGAACTGGTCAATTTTATAATGGAGGTCTAATAGAGAGACTGTAGTACACTTGAATGAGTCAGCAATTTAAATGCAGTATTGCAGCTCAAAAACCTTTTTATTGAATATAATTATAACTTAGGGGTACATGAGAACTGTTAGTAAGGCAATGATTTGTGGAAAGAAAATACCTGATAGTAAAGTAACTATTTACCTCAATCTAGATTAAAACCAGCAGAACCTGCACTATTGAACTCCATCTTCCACACTGCCACCCTCAACACACACAGTTATACACCTTTGTTTTGTACTCTTCAAAAATGGACAAGCACAGTTTACTGTAGGAAATTGAAAATATAAGCTCTCAGCTAATGTCAGGGAAACAAAACAAAAGAAAGCAATTTGCTTGCCCATCAAAAATACAGTATTGCATTTAATGAAGACCACACATTGCAGTGGGAAAGACACTATCCTCACTTAGGATCCAGTTCATTAAATATTCGCTATATTCCTGGTGTAAGAAAGAACAGACCATACGTTTGGGGGAGCATAATTTCCTGGAGGCAACATTTTATCTTTGATTTCCATTAGGTCTTTCATGAACACACCACTCAATCCCCTCTGCCTAACTGCTCCTGCTGTGCCAGTGATCATATAGTATGTAATGTCAAGTCTGCCTTCGTCAGGACTGGGATCAATTAGAAGGCCCAATATTCAAATTATGTGCTCGACTCCCAAAGCATCACCACAGTTATTCCCCCAGCACAACAGGAGTATGTCAAACTGTTCCATTCCACATGGCTTTTAGACTGTGTTTTGTATTATGTTTTCACACTAACCCAAACCAAATTTGCACCCACTGCTCTGCAGGCCCCAAAGGGTTTCAGGCAGGAGCACTGCAGACCTGGATTCACCCCATGTCACTGGTGGCATCTCAGTTAGGAGATGACTCACCCAAGATCCGTAATTAACGATGGGCTACAACCTCTTTAGGAAATGATTCATTCCATAGGTGGGCTGAAAACCTGCCTAAATATTCTAATTTCTCTCTGGTAACTGTAAAATATTGTCTTTGCTGACCAGACTACTAATTTAGTGAGGCGGGATTAATGTGGGACACAATTACAGGTTGTGTAGGAAGAGGCAGGCAGAGTCAGTGTTTGGAATTCCCATTGTGGGAACAACCACCGGTTCAGCGACACCCCCAAAACTGGGATCAGAAACATAATAAATAACAAGGGGTTCAAAGTTCACAAGCTGCTCCTGAAGTCTCCAGCCTCAGGGAGGAAGACAGTAAAAGTGAATATAAACAGGGACTTTATAGGAATTTGACAAAACCCATACTTTTATAGTTATTTGCACATAATTGCCCGTAGCATAATTCACTACAGAAGAGAGATTCCCTTTGATTCCAGTCAGAACTGGCATGAGCCCAGGCATTTCTTCACAGGGAAGGAACCAAATCCAGAGCCACTTTAATCTGGTCTGGGGAGCGAAGGGAAGTCCTACCACTGCACCGCACTGCAAGTTGGATTTAATCAGCTTCTCGTAACTCTTCTGTAGCTATGATTTGTAAGGGAGACTGACTTTATAGCTATTTCTACTCTCCAACAAGTAAGCTTTCAGTTTATGTCCCTTCACTGGCTCCCTCTCTCTGACCTGAAACCAGTCTCCTGATTAATGAGATATGGAAAGTTTTAGGAATAGGGCCAAACTGGGAAAGATTTTTCTTTTTTGGCTCTTTTCAACTTGCATAGGGTTGTGTATTATGGAAGGCTGTCTTGCTAGTCAGGGAAAGAAAACATCCCTTACATTACTGCAGAGTTTCATCAAAGCTAAAAGAGTGCGCAGAATTCTTTTGTCAACTTGAAAATACGCATCAGTAACCCAAATTCACTCACCCTGAACAAAATAGCTACAAACATTCACTTTGCCAATATAGAGGCCTTAAGAAATGTGCAATTTCACAGCAACAGAACATTTATATTGCAAACGTTAACCTAACTTCTAAGCTCCTGTAGGAAACTCTAAAATTGTTTAGCAAGAAGGGCTTTCTAAGCTGAGAATCAAGCTGTGAGAAAGAATAAAAAAAGAGCATTCATTTAAACATTTTCAGAAGCCCCTAAAAATGCCGTTTTCACACAGTAAA
This sequence comes from Heliangelus exortis, assembly GCF_036169615.1. Taxonomy (NCBI): domain Eukaryota; kingdom Metazoa; phylum Chordata; class Aves; order Apodiformes; family Trochilidae; genus Heliangelus; species Heliangelus exortis. The sequence goes on from NC_092424.1 coordinate 36,629,283, forward strand.
TCCGCTGCACTTGAATGTCTGCTGGCTTTCTGAAAGGAATGCTCTTCACTGGGATGCAGCCTGCTGTGGTCAAGTATGATGGAAATAAAAGTGTTGCTAATGGTGATTGAAAAGGATTCCCACTGCTGCTGGCCAGTGTTGGTTTTAGATGGGCCAACTCTGCCGAACAGAGAGCAACGGGAGACAGTAAACTTTCTCTAAGGCTCTCTAAACTTTGAGTCACCTCTGCTTCCCCAGCCTGTCCTGTTGTTTCTCCACAGCTTTATATTAACTCAGTCTGGACCAAACTATCACTGGTGTAAAGATGCAGATTTTCACACAAACGGAGTGACACAAAACCAGAAATCAACTACGGGAATGAGCATTAGCACAGCAGCCAGTCAACAAGGCCAAAATACTTCCACGTTGTGGGTTAGCCCAAGAAACAAAGCCATTATTCAAGGGCAAATACCCAAACTCCCACTTCAACTTTATACTGATGGCTACTATCGGCAGCAGGGCTCGGCTGTGTCAGGCATCTTGCTTCCCTAAGAAAAATCAGCTTTGCGCAGGCACGCAGAAGCTTTGCTCATATAGTAAGTGGCAACCCTAAGGGCAGGCAGCAAGGCTGAGGCAGGGAATTTGGGAAAACGGGCATTTGGCTTCTGTCTCCTGAATCTCCCACTCAATGCATTAAGCTCAAGACATACCTCTCCTCCTCAGCAGGATCTGACGTCTTTTAATGGCTTTTCTGCCTCCTGTACTGTAGGATCAGCACGGCTCTGCTGCAAATTTCCAGTCGTGGCTGATAGTTTAGCTGTGCTAGGTCTCTCCTTATATCTGACTAATTACATTGCCTTGAGCCTTCAGAAGTGTCCTGCACCTTTGGGCTCAAAGGGAACTTGGTAATCCAGGCCCTTGGCCACAGTGAAAGAAAATCAATTGAGGACATGAAGGAGGAGAAAAAATCAGAAATAATTAAGGAAAACCTGTCTTTCCCGTGAATGGACTTCAGCTGCCTGAGCACGAAAAGTCTCTCCTGAGCTTTGCAATAGGAGTGACACTGAGGACATGTAGAGTCCTCCTGTGGGTTTACTTGGGTGCACAGGTGTGCTTCCCCTCACCTTACAGGTGTCTCATCCCTGGCTGCAACCAGAGAGCTTGTATGGCTGCATGACTGAGGAACCTGAACCAGCTGAAAAACAACCAGACAAAATACAAGCATAGGTTACTACTCAAACTGAGGCACTGCTTGTCTCAGCCAATATGGCTGTGCAATAGCACAACTTTTGCTTTTTAAGGAAGTGAATCAGCCTAGGGCCCCTGATGGGGGAAGAGCAGGGTTTACAGTGGAAGGCACTAGAAGGCTGCACGCTTTGTCTCAGATGCCTGATTTCTGCCCAGATTGAACAGTAAGGCCAACATCCTATTTTTTGATCCAGGCCTCTTGACTGATCCATGCCAGCACAAACCATGGAGTGAACCAGCATCTGCTGATGGACATCATCTATCTCGTTTGTGCTCTGTTTACACACCATATATGCCTCTACAGGCAGCATAAAGGAAAAGATGAACCAGAATTTAAATGTACTTTTAAAGTGCATTTTGATGGCTGCAAAATGCTTTAATTCTACATATAAAGTCCCAGAAACAATGCTGACCCTTATTAGGCTATTTTCAGTATACTAAGAGAACATCAAGGTCTAGAAGACAACTTTGCATGGCACAAGGCAAGTAGTAATTGGCCACTCACTCTTCACTCCCCTCTTTTTTCATCAATATAGCTTTGCTTTCTCCAGAAAAATACTAAGATGGGGATCAAAGACTAGAGAGCACTTTCAGGCCCCAAAACAGACACAGATATGCAGCCATTCTTGACACTTTTTTGTATCCCCTCGCAGGTAACTATTGTGAGTGGTAATCATTTTGTGGTGCCCTTTAACATACACTGCTCTTTACATCAGTGACTGAAAATACAACTCTTGCAGCTTATAAATATTCATTCACCTAATTCCAGTCTTGGGCAAACTCCACCACACAGCTAAGAGGACAGCTAGCTCTCAGTCATTCTGTGCTAACCATGAGTGTACCCAGCCTGTTTTCCCTGCCACTGGAGGCTGGCTGGGAAGTTGAATGTGCCAACAACTGGTTTGCCAAGAAAGATGTAAGCTGGCAAGAAGACAGAAGCTTAGAAACTATGGTGACACTCTCATTTTGCATGCAGAAGTGAGGCACCGTGCAAGGAAAACACACAGGAGTGGTTGGACTGAAGTCTTGCTCTTGATCTAAAACCATGGTACCACTTCAGTGGGTTCACAGCTCTTCCTTCTGTTTCCAGTCAGCAACCCACTTCCCAACTAGCTCATGGGACTCCTGACACCAAGCAAAGTGCCTCGCAGATTCCTAAAGCAGGGATGCACTGGACACACATCTGCTGAAGAGAGGGAGCAGCCTGGCTCCCAGAGAGGCTCATAGGTCAGAGAGACAACAGGCCTGTGGGCACAGGCTTAGGTGTGGCTGTAACACACCCTCCAAAATATGTTTAAATGTCAGCATTGCAGAAAAATAAGATGGAAGGGCAAACAATGCTGTTCTCCCTGTTGGGGCAGCTCTCTGCACTGAACACTGAGCACGCTGCTGGCCTGCGGGGTCACGGTGGGCAGGAAGGAGAATCTGCAATCTGCCACTGCAAATGCACAAGTACTCAGGGTGACCCCAATGACCGCTGTTACTGAATGGCCATAAACCATCAGCCAAGATGCTTTCCTGTTTTTTTTTTCCCCCTCTGTAAATCACAGTGTGAGGAAATGAAGCAAGGAAAGAAGAACAGCTGGGAAGAGCATGTAAGAATCTGTGGCATCAAAAGCCCTGTTTTTTCTGTCCTGTTGCATGTTCTCCTGACTTTTAAATATATTTATTATGCTTACCAGACTACAGCATTATCTTCTTTATGCAGATCCCACTGAGCAACTAGGATCTACCTCAGAATCACCAAGATGAAAGAGTCTAAAGCTGAGAAGTCTGTTCATTTCCTGTGCATTCTGCTCTCTTCTACGTCCAACTGCCTTTTCCAGGTTCATTTCATGCTCATTTTAGACCCTTACAACAATGATTTATCTGGACACTGGTGTCTGCAACCTAGTCTTATAGGCATAACTGTCTTTACAAGAAACGAAACATTTAAGAAAATTCAACCCCAACTATGACTTCTTTGGCCAAACAGAATTTTAATGAAGACTTGGTTTCCTGATGAACTAAAAAAATTCTTTTAAAAGTAAGGCACAGACTAGAACTTGGCTTGGGGGCCATAACAATTTCCTTGTGACTTGCTTTTTCCCCAGTAAAAACAGGGTTGCTGAACTACTCAGAAAGAACTGCAAGCGAAACATCTAGGTGAGAGAAAGACATTTTTGTGTTAGGAAACTTCTCAGCATATAACATAAATAACCTCATCACATTATGAAGACACTGAAGGAGAGCAGCATTTTCCTGTTGGAGGTACCAACAAACATGAAGTCACACAGAGGGAATAGCTAAAGATGGGGTGCTACTGAGTGAGGGCTATGCTATCCCTTATCTCCTTTGGAGGTTAGTAAAGGGCTTTCCAGAGTCCTGCTGTGAATTTGTCTCAGCGATTTTTAAGGGCCCTTAAAAATGTCATTTGTCACAGACTAAATCCTGGATGTCTGGTTACTTTCTGCGGGGAATGCTCTTTGCTGGGCTGCAGCTTGCCAGGGGTCAAATATGACAGAAATGAAGTGTTGCTAATAGTGATTGAAAAGGATTCCTACTGTTTGTGGCCGGTGCTGGTTATTGGAGAGGCCAAATTTGTGGGACAGAAAGCAGCAGGAGACAGTAAACTTTCCCCAAGACTTGCTAAACTTTGAGTCACCTCTGCTACCAGTGCCATTCTGTCAGACCTATTTGGAGAAAACTGATATTATAATTACTAATCTCAGTGAGGACCTAATGTGCAACCTGAGGCACTCCTCTACTGGCCGTATAATTATGGATGGGCTGGAGAAGCCTGCGGGCACTGCCTCTGCCCCCCACCCCTAAAATGTAGGGGATTAGGTTACCACTCTACCCAGGCTGCTGAGGACAGGTAAGTGAGCAGCCAAGTCTCTGGCCTGCAATGAGAGAAAACTGTTATTGTCAAAACCAACTGCTTGCTATTAAAGGTTTGAATGTCACCTCAAAAGAGCTCCTTTTCTGGCTCTTAAGTGGTGGCGTCTAAAGGGCTGTTTGAAGCAGGATTCATCCCCGTCTCAGGCAGCAAATATTGATGGCTGAGAACATTTTTGTTTTATTATTTCCCCCACCCCTTCCCCACCCTACTGTTTCTGCACCTGCTGGATTAAACTTTCACATAAAATCAGTTTTGGCTGGATATAATTTAACTTTATCCTCTATAGTCTCTTTTATACATTGTAAACACATTCCTTTTAAACTCTAGGCACGGCTTATTATTAACAAGTTCAGTGCCAAGAATATTTGCCCACCAAAAGGAGAAAACCCACTGATTTTAAAGAGAAATGGAGCCTTATTCAAGCATATCATAACAAGGAAGGTGCACTAGAAAGCACCAACATAAAAACTGAACACAGACTGAGGCCCCTATGCTGTAAAGCCTACACACGGGCTGACTTAAAGCTAGCAAGTAGTCCTTCTGCAAAAGTGGTATATCCCTGCCTAAAATTAAGTGTGGACAGAACCGCTGTGCAGGATCAGGCCTGGAGAACCGGGCCCACGACAGATTGATCACCTTTGCGGGGTGCTGAGCAGGCTGCTGCCCTATTGATTTCTATAGCAATAGAGGGGGCTTAGCACCTTGGAGCATCAAATTTCCAAGCCTGGAAGAGACCTCGGCTCTGGAATGGATTAAAGTCACATGTGATGTATTTGGAAAGGCCTCAATTCAGCCTCAGCGCTCAGTAACAGCAACCACCATTTATTCTGGTTACTACAATTCATTTGGACAGTGTTTACAATATCGTTCCCTTCCTCCATTATTAGACAAACAGCTTTGATAGGCAGCCTTTTATTTTTTACAGCATTTCAGAGCAGAAGAAATGCACAGCCCGAGTTATTTATGGGGTGAGCTTTCTGTATGGGGTGCCTTTGCCAAGGAAGTGTGAATTCACATAGAGCACACTCTGTATATGTTCAACCAGACCACAGTGACCCAGCAGTCAGCGAGGAAGAGGAGAAAGGGAAAAGACATGCAAGACACCATCTTTAATATGTCATGTCATCAGAAAATCTTCCCCATAAGCTTTAGGGAACTATGTGCCAAATAGTATTTTACTGGCTCAGGAAAGTGATCAGAACAGGTATAAAAAATTTTTCTGGGGCAGGGTTGAAACATAAAAACTTGAGGCTTCAGTTCTCTGTATGTGCTTATTTCTTGGGGAATGTCATGTCAGATGTTTGGGACAGTGTGGTATTCAGTGGCAATGAGTACTGTAGAAAGGCAGCCTCACTTGAAAGGTTTTTCTAAAACTTCAGGATTAATTTTTTTTTTTTTAATCGGAGACATAGGTTCAAAGGAAAGGAGAAAGAACAAGATAAAAAGGAAGGTTTAAATTCACATTAATTTGACATCTGCCACTATAGAAAAACTTCTCTGCTGGCAGGCAGAGGACTTCATTCAAAGCTAAGTAAGAGACAAATTCTGATTTCCCCTTCTAAACCAGCAGTTAAAGTGCAGAATCTACAATTTAGTGTTTGATACATATCTGACCCTTACCATCCCACCAATAATATGGGATTATGCAGCAAAGCTGTGTGGACATCACCAAAGGAGCACTGGTTCATGGACTCAGAAGTTTATGGAACAGTTTAACAGTTGCACTAAGGTTAACTGAATGCATCTTTATAAACATTAACCACAAACCTGCTGTATTTATTTATTTCCATTAAAACACACACAGAAGTGACCATACAAGCAGCTCTTGCTTCCTCATCCACTAATTAGACTTCCAGCTACAAATGCTGGAAGCTGAAATGCTACCACAGCTGAAAAATCCACCCCAGCACACACCTACCCCCTACATATACAAATACTAAATTAACTCAGTATGTCAATAAATCAAAGAGGCTAAAGAGCTTGTCATAAGAGAAACAAAAACAAAAAGTCCAATAAATAGCTTCTATTGCAAGCTCAGATGCCTTTGCCTTTCAGAATGAATGCACTTCAGGTGTTCACTGTATGTTCAAGACAGAAAGTTGATTCGAGGTCAGAAAAGTGAAGAAAAACCTCAAAGGCTGCTCTGTGACAGGACTAAAACATTTTATTGTCATGCTCTGAGGAGAGGTTTCTCAGTAGGACTAAGAAGTTTTGAAAAACTCACTTTCCTCTGGCTTACATAAAAAATTGTGCTCCTAAAGCCAGATGAGCAAAAAATTCCGCTGTGCACTAAGAAATTGCAGCCAGCCCTCCCATTTCTTGCAAAGCACTTTTGGAGACCATCCCCTCCATCTAGACAAGATCAAAAATGATGTTGCTTGTCGCCGTAATGTAAAGTTAAATAACAAAGCTAATTTCACATGTCATGTTACAGGAATGATTGATATAAATAAATCTGGGGTTGTTTGATAAGAAATATACAAACACGTCCCTTCTTCTTCAGGAAAGTTCATTTGAGCCAAAACCAAGCCTCTAATGTTTTTTATCAGATCATTCCTCATTTTGAATGTTTTCCCACGACATAGTGCATTTTTTTATAAAAAGATAAAGTCTTTTTATAGGATAGACTTCTCCTTGCACAGTTAATACTGGAGCAATCTCAGGTCTTCCTTCAAAATATCTGAAAACAGACTTGCTGCATTAACAAATATGAAATAGAGCAACAGTAAAAGATTAACTTGTGTCAACTCTCAATGTCTCTGCTCTTAAATCATCCTCATTTACAGCACAGCAGCACCTAAGAGCCCTTGTGCTAGGCTCTGCCTATAAAGCTGCATAGGACTACACTGTCTGGAAGATTTCAAATTCAGAAACTCTGGTCTTCCAGTGACCTGTACACAGAGATCCTGTGTCTTCAGATCTGCAGGGAAGAGGTTATTCCAGCTCAGAGATGAAGATCACTGGCAGGAATCACTGTCTCTTTATCTGGATATCAAAATGGCCTGGAACAGAAACACCCAATGCTAAGAAACATTTTGATCAGGGAGTAACGCTTGCTATTTGAAGTTGTAATGCCACCCTCACCTCCAGATGACTGGAACCAGATGAACCTTCAAATAGTGCCAATTACCCTGCTGTACCTACATCTTCCCTCTGAACCAGGTGCTACCAGATTCAGAAGACAGGGAGACAGACTGGCATAGAGTACTCCCTCAAAACCTGTCATCTTTTGTGCAGATAGTTTTCAAATTAGCCCCTCAAAAACTCAGTATTTTTTCTTAAGTATTTATCTTCGAACCTGCTTCTCTCTCATTACAGCTGGCATGGCTAATAGGTTGCTATTGCCCAGGCTTGTTCTTACACAAAATCAAAACAGCACAAAATATCCAAAAAAGTGATTGGTAACTCATGAATGTATCTGCCTCAGAAGCCTAGTTTTACAGATTTCTCAACTGGCCATGGCATTCCCAGATGTGTGGGTATCTGAAATCACAAAGACAAGGTGTGCTTTCTTAAAATAAACATTGGCCTCAACTCCAGAGAGGACTCTCTGGGGTTATTCACTGCAGCTGTAGTTTGCTACATGTATATTCTCTCCAGAGAGGGGAGTAACTCTCAGATGGGATAAGCTACCCTGGCCACCCTCATAGCAGACCTGGCATAAAGAGCTTTTTAGGGAATGAGCTATGTACAGGAGGGACTGACAAAAATAAAAGCATGCACCATGAATTTGCAAACACTATCTCCAGGGAGACAGTTATTGTCCTTGCCCAGAAGAAAACCTATTTTGAGACTCCTGCCAGCTTTCCTCCAACATGTCCAAAGCCATCAGGCTAGGTGATGATACAGTTCAAAACCTGCCTTCCACCTCTTACTTGTGCAGCAAAGTTTTGTCCTCATGACCTTGGCAGCTAAGTCCGACTGATCTGACATGGATGAGGCTTGTTTACAGAGGGCATAATTTCCTTCCTTACTGAGATGAGCTGCCTCAGTACTGAGGTACTGAAGTTTTATTACTTTTCAATTACAATTTAAAGTACACCAGAATTTGGCCAAGCTTGACATCTGTTTTCACTAGGCTCTCAGTATTTACAAAAACTCTTCAAGAAATGCAAGGGAACCACTTTGGAAAAGCAAAGCCTTCACACCTCAGCACACATAATTAGAATGCAAAAAGTTTAGCTAATTTTTAGGTTTTTTTAACCCGTTCAAGCTTTCACTCCAGGATTCTTAAAATATGTGTAGCAGTAAGCTAGGTCTATGAAGCAGTCCATTTTGTATCACACAAAGGTACGGTTGCTGCTGTGGAAATCCTGACCGCTTTTTTAAAGACACCACTATAGCCCAGCCCCAAGTATCAGACAAAAACTGTAGCCTTTAAAAAAATCTCCCTGGGGAAAAGACTGCAAGAGAGTAAACCTTTCTTCCTGAAATGTAAAGCTGTTGCCTAAGTAAGCCTGGCTTTCTGCACATATTTGCCATTCTCCACTTTTTTTCCTAATGCAGGAAGATGCTATTAGGAAAAAAGTAGGGAAAAGGACTGCCTACTATTCCTTTTCCTTAGGCCTAGAAGAGAATAACACAAAGAGGTTAACTGTTAGCCCAACTGTCCCACCCTAGGCAAAAAAATCCCAGTGGGATCCAGTAGGTATGCTGATTTACACATGGCAGATTTACCCCTTGCTGCGCTGAGGATTCTGAAGGACTGTATTTTCCTTTGGTTTATTTTTTTTGGTGTCAATATACATGCTGCTATGTGCTCATGGAAAAATTAATGCTGTAGCAACATTGTCCCTTCTGAATGTACAATCAGAAGCACAGTGCAAGAAATTCATGGAAATAACAGGATCCAATCCTTGGAGCATTTTTGAATCAATAGATCCTTTATTTATATTGTAGCTGCATTCCAATTTATCACTTACAAATATCCTCCGTAATAAATAAAGGATGGAAATGGAAATACTACAATGAAATTGTAATAATTCAATCCTAGCTCCGCACATAATAAAGTTGCAGAGGGAATCTGTGCTTTTTTGGTAGCCACTAAGCATCAGCAACAACTGATGGTCTTAAGTTAACAAGCTAATATTTCATCCATGGATACCAGAGTGATAATGGCTAAATATGCCAGTCGAGGGAATGAGCACATGTGCAGCTATTTGCCTGACACAACTTCTGCTGTCATGGCCTATTAAAACCAGTTTACATGTGCATGTCGAATTTGATGAATATGTATGTGACCTCTTTCATAGCTATCACTCATTGGCCTCATGGCAGAAAAAAAACAGCACCTCTCATTAAACACAGCTTGAGTTACAGGCATGTTATGTTAATATTCCTTCAGAACTTTAGGGGGTTTTCTTCTTCTAATAAATCTTCAAAATAAAATAATTTTAAAGTATAATTAAAATCAAAACAAACCAACAACTTCCCTATTTCTCTCCTCTTTCCTTTGGTGAATGTGTTTTGAAAATTTCATTATCTAGTATAAGAGACAGCAAATGTGTCTATAGGTAAGACATTCGACTGATGGTAGCCAAATGCGACTTCTCTTATATAGGGTCCTGAACAGAATCAGATATTTAAGAACAAAACAAAACACCAGAATAGATTTTTTTAGGCAAAAAGGAAACTTGAATGGTATGCTTGACCAATATCTAAACAGTATTGTGTGTTAGAGTCTAAACATACTCAGTGAATGTTCCCTGTTACCTTGCAGCTATCCCATTTTTTCTGCAGCTAGGTGGAAGGAGAACTGAAAGTCAGAAGTATACTGCTTCAGAAAATGCTTTCAACAAATTTCTTGTAGAAACTGTAAAACCTCAAGAGGTGGAGAAAAGCATCCAAGCTTTTGGCATTTATGAGAATCCAAATGAACCCCTTAATCTTTTGAGGTTTCTTCATTGCTGTTTTAAAAGCATAAATTATGGACTATAAGCAAGGATGCAGCCAGATTGTACAGTCCATATATGGCAAATATTTACTCACATGAGCATTTCCACTCCATCTGTTCTGCAGATAGAGTAAATATTTCACAAACTGACACTTAATTTGGTAATATCAAACCAGGAAAGGCATCCACACAGGCACTGGTGCTTTGTACCAACCACAAAGACAGACGCTTTTCCCAGTTATATGGGTTTGATTCACCAGCAATTGGAAGGAGTAAGTTTGCACAGCTATGCAACAAACCTCGATAATAATGCACTATTTTTTACAGAGAACATTGCTCTACCCTAGACCACAACCAGCTCACAGTGCTGGGATAAACCAGACACATGATTTGAATGAGTCCCACCTCAGCACCTCATCCAAGAGATGCACATAGTTGGAGGGGTCATTCCTCTTTCATTTGCAATGAGCCATCATTTCTTGAGACTTCCTAGGTCCCTGATATCCAGATAGTTTGGGATTTGTGATTTACTCTCTAAATAACCGGCCAAAATCAGTTGTCTTGACTGCTAAAACCCAACCCTTGACTGCTATTACCCAAGCCTTGACCTCAGCAGGGGAATGCTGTAAAGAGAGAAGAATTTGGACAGTGACTGAAGTTAGCACTTACAGATTTCATTCAGAAGATCACACCTCAGGAAAAAAAAAATATAAAAAATCCACCATGGTAGTTCCAACAATATTTTTAAATTTTCTGAAGTAAAGTCTCACAGAGAAGGTCAAATTTCAAACTTATATCAAGAAGGTCAAATTTCACTAATGAAAAAATGGTTCCTTTGCCCATATACAAGACTTTTCATTTAGGTCAAAACATTTGACTTTGATTTTCAGGTGTTCTACTTTATTTAACTTCGATTTTATATTTATTTGAATTGCATTAATAATTATTTTGTTTTATTTCAAACATCTCAAGAAAAATTAAATTTTTCACTCTTCCCATAACAACTTTTAGAGGGTTTTTTCAATTTGCACTCAGGAACATATTTGAAACAATTACTCTTCGCTTTAGGTCAATCTAAAACCAAACTCCGATTGCTTAGAATTCCCATTATCTATTTATGCACAAACCTATTTCCCGCAACTGAAAAGACAACAGGGTTGAAGGAAAAGAAAACTTACAGGAAAAATAAAGACGGTAAAAAATTTGAATCACTTCAGCTTTCAATTTAGATTACTGAGACCAAATGTGGGCCATGAGGGACATTTATATTAGCTGAAATTCCTGCCTTAAAACTCTGACTGAAGAAAAGGAACCTCATCATCCCACTTACATTTAGAAAACTTGACAATGGAAAAAGCTAAAATTTCTCACAAAGGCAGCATTGCTGATGAAATTTAAAGATATGGATACAATGTTTTTATAATGTTTTTTTTTTTCCTCTTTACAGCTTCATTGTTTTTTTTTCAAAATAGATTTTTTTTCTGTAAGAAAATTGACAGCAGCTCTCTAGCAATACAGACACCTTAATTTTGAGTTTCTTTTCATTAATGCAACAGAAATGTAAATGCAGAGAAAGGAAGGATGAGCTTAAACAAACTCTTGCTGTGGGGATAAGACACCCTCAGGTAGGGGAACACGGCTGACATCTGACATTTTCCACCTCATGTTCTGCCATCTCATGATGCACAAAAATCCCCAGTGTTCCCCTTCCCTTCTCTGCATCCAAGGGTGGCTATACAGCTGCAATAAATAACTCTATGGCTCAAAACCAGCTCATCATTTTGCAACTGATCCAAACCTGTGCCTTATTCTGCCACAAATGAGGCGTTTTCCATGCCAGGGAAACCTACATGTGGGCTAAATCTTAAGCATGGGTCAGAGAATATGCATGACATAGATGCTGCCTTGCTTTCATACCCTCCCATTCCTGTTTTTGTCTGCTCTTTGCTAACAGGGTCTGACCCAGGCAGTCTGAGGCACTTGGCCTAAGGACTGCAGGGCACCCATCTCCAGGCTGATTGTAAGGATGGTACAGATGAAGCCTATCTTGGGTCTTGAGCCCAAGATGTTTTTTTTTTAAATAATAAAACAAAAGATGTGGTGCTCCCACACATCTGTACAGCACACAGATCCTACTGCATCTTTTCCATGATAGGCTTTCCATGATATTTCTTACTGGCATATCTGAATTGTCACTCCCTGCAACATATTTATCCTCATCTACCTGAACTAGGAAAATGCAATAAAAACTAAAACAGAACAACCAAAAAAATCCCAGTATGTCAAAACAGACATTTTAGACCATATAAGCCCATGGCTTTCAATTTTCTTAAGGTTTTGGAAAACACTCCCATTGCCTCCACTGGCAGGGAACTTCACACAAGGTTTGTGTGAAAGCTCCTTCTTAAGCCACCAGCCCTGCAATGCTGGCTTTCATGCATACTCAGTTTCTGAAGGGAAACCATGAATAATGCAAAAGCTGAACTAGACAGTTAGTTGTGCTTTACCACCATACCAAAATAGCCTTTGCACCAGCGTGTCCAAAACAGCCCTTGAAATGCTTCTCTGTACACAGCCTCACAGTACTTTCTTGACTTGCATATCCCCTTTTGGAAAATGTCTGCAATGAGATTACTTACATGCTCCAAGTTCAATTAGTGAATGTAGAGCCAGGGATGCAGGTATGGTGTACACAAAGTGAACTCATAAACTCAAGTTTTTGTAGGTACTAAGCATGCAAAAATGACACACAAATTCTAGAAATAAAAATGCCAGGAATATAAGTGACAGAAATAGATATGACATCACTTATGGATTTGATAAGGAAAAATACTGCCAAGACACCAGAAATAGATGACAAGCTCAAAAAGTATCCACTCTAGCTCACCCGAAGAACTGATATACACAGAGAGCTTCCCACAGTCTGTTTCAAAGGTTAGAAAATATCCGTATCAAATTACAGGGCACTACTCACTTTCCCTATCAACTCTTACTTAATTAAAGTACTATTGAAATAAAATGTTCCTGTCATATTCCCTTGTGCCCAGAAAGAAGTATAGAGGTATCTATTCTGAGACTCTGAAATCGAATACACATTTTCCTTTAAATAGAACTTTCTGGGTGATAGCAAGATAATTTAAATAAAATTAAACTTAATTCAATAAAAATCTTATCATTCTCATCTGGAATAAAACAAAGACGAATCTAAAAGATCCCCAGAGTAATCTTCTGGTACCTACAGGTATAGCCAAACATGTAATCTTTGCTAATAACTCTTATTTACATATATATTAAACACATATACCATTAGGAGATAAGTACATATTGATAGGGCCATGAAGTTTAGAGGTTCCTTTGAACACATATTTCTAAAGTAAGTATTCTACTTTCAATTTAATAGAAATTCTTGTTAATGTAGAGATTATGAACTAGATATGAAGTCAAACTTCTGAAAAAACAGGATGTTGCTAGAGCTGGGTATGGGAGACAAAAATGTTCAGGGGTAGAAAAACAAAGATAGTTCAAAGGTAGTTCAAAGCAGAAATGCACTCACTCACCCATTCAGAAAAAGCTAATAAAGAATAAACCTGAAACTTCTTAATACCATTATCCAATTTTTTGTGTCCCAAGAAAAAAAAATAGAAAAATCTTTATCCAGCCTCAGCCTCTTCCCCACCACTTCATATGAAACAAGAAAAATGACTAAACTGAATTTCATAAACTGGAGCTGTACCCTGAAAGCGATCTTAAATTAGCACAGAAAGGAGAAGCAAAATTATGATTTTAGAAATAACTATGGTCGCTGAGCTAAGACTTGGACTTGACAAGCATTATAAAATTCACTGAAAAAGACAATGTGAAATCTACTTGATACAAAAAAGTACTTTAGAAAACCAAACAAACCTAAATTTTCTCCTAAAAAAATCTTCAGAGTTTACTTTGGTAATTCAAAAGGCACTGCTTTCTGCAGTGTTCACTATGTGCTGTTGGAAATGCAGCCTTAAACAAAGACATTAAGAATTAAAAATCCCACTTTTGTGTTAACCAAAGTACTTTCTGGCATCCCCCAATGCATTCTAAAATATTGCTATGCACCATGAGATTCACAGACATGGGTAACAAACCACTTCTTGAGAAATCAGCAAAGGGCCTGGAGCCTGGTGACACTCCTGGAACAGGAGTGACATTCCACAGGTTCTGCACCTGCAGCCCAGCTCAGAGTAGGACCTCACACAGGAGCAAAGTGGGAGCTGGGACCACCCCTTTTCCCTCCCTTCAAAGGCATGGGATGGGGTCCCCAAACTGCCTGCACTCCAATACCTTTGTGTCACCCAGCACTGCTCCTGGGGTGACCCAAGCTGGCCAGCACATGCTGAGCAGTGGCATTGGCCATCATGTCCCTCCAGCTGACCCCACTGTGCCGCTGGCCCCTGCCACACGGCTGCGTCTCGATGCTGGTGGCTCCCAGTGACTCATTTTCAATGGATGCAAATTGCTACTTTCAGCCTCGGGAAATGGTGGCCAACTTGCCACGTTAAAGAGCTTGGTGTGACTGGCTCTTCATGCTAATTCAGAAAGCATTCCCCAGGCTGCACAAATAGTCTGCAGAATTGCTAGGCAGCCCTTCGAGCACGTTTTGCCAGTATATATATTTGTGCTCTCCCTTTTTAAATTTTTTTTTTTCATTGGGACAGGACTTTTTCCTTCTGCCCATGTTTCTCCCTGCACCACTTCAAATGAGATTAAGTTTAGGCAAAGAGGGGAGTCCGTGCTTGTGGCAGGACCATTGTGCATTAAGTGAGTTTATTTTGGTAGCGCTGTGTTCTGTCTCTAGTCACTGTCATTTTACACATAATCAAAACATGAAGATTTATTATAGGGAGCACTAAAAATATGGTTTGAAAAGAACAAAAATAAAACCACAAACTTGTTTTACAGCTGCGGCCTTAGGAATGTGACTGGATTCAGTCTGCAATAGGGAGTGGCAATGCTGTCAGGTTTCAAATGTGACTTATCTGCTCAGGCTCTCAGAAGCAAACTCTCCAGCCCCTGACATAGGCCTTAGAAAAAGAAAAGACTTACAGGATGCTTCACAGCAACATGATACACAGCCCATTGCATCTACAGGTTGATCCCTACAAGCAAGTCAGCGATCATCACCTCTGTGTTGCTGGATTTTTCATTCATGCAATTTCACTCAAGGCTGCCTGAATTCGTCTTGAAAATCCAACATCTAGAATCAAGAAACCACAGAAGAAAACCCCAAACATCCCCTAAGGTTCCATCTTCTGTTTCTTCATTTTAAATGTGCTTCTAGCCCTGATGGTTGTGGGGAAAAATGACATCTCAAAAAAGAACAGCCCCATGACAGATCATACACGAAAAGAAAAACTGAGAAAAAAGATGCGATCTGAATTTATCTTGGGAACTAACAAATGTATGCCTCAAAGTCCATTTCATGGTAGCTTCAGCAACAGCAATTGGGTGGTATGACTGAGACCCATCATCACTTCACCTGGTTTGACAGACAATAAATGGCCCCCTAACTTTGAGACTATAGGTTCTCTTTTTTTTTTTGGTGGATAGGTACAAATCTGATTGATATTCAAAGACCTGAAAAATAGTTTTCAAAAGCAATTCAGTCAGTGACAACTTGCTGCCTGTCAACCACATGACTAGTACAGAAGGCTCCTAGAAAAATATTTCCCAAAAGAATAACCTGATCTGAGACAAGCACTCCAGGCTCCCAGTGAGGGCATCCTTTGCACAGAAGCCTCAGCAACGACCAACAATACAAGGATGAATTGTTTCCCCTATCCTGGCATACCTGAGGCCCTTGCTCATCCAAATAAGGCACCTGGAGACCACCTTAGGCCAACTGGGAAATTTCAGTAAGCTGATCTTAAGGAAGAGTAAAGCACACATGCTCTTCAGCGGTCAGCAGATGAACTGTACATCTATATTACACAGTGGAAATCACTGCAACTCTCCTGCCACCTGACAGTTAATCAGCATAAGCTGCACATCTAATTAATTTATCCTCAACTTCTAGCAACAGGAAGATATGAATGAAGCTTGTTGCGACTTTCAGCATGTAATCAGTAATATCTGCTGGGCTGCTGGAGTGCTCCAGCTTGGATAATTTTTCTTGTTAGTTTATTAGCTTTAAATAGTTTCAATGAAAAAGCAAAAAGAGAAAGAAACCGACACTCCTAAACACATCCTACGTACAATCACCTGACCATTTAGAATTTATCATTGACTGCAATTTAGATGTTTGTGGATCTTGACCAGAAGAGAACAAAAGTGATTACAGAACTCTAAAATTTATGCACAATAACAGAAAACAACTTCCAAAATTTAGTTTACTATCTCTGTTTACTGTAGTAATACACTGAAATAAAGCATACCTATAAAGCAAATATAGCAGTAGATGATGTGGATAAAGCAGGGGTGCAACAGTCTTGGTCAGCATTACACAATGAATCAGGTTTTATCACCTTTTTCTTCATCTTGTGCTCTGCAATCATAGCAAAACATTACACCTTAAAAAAATTTCCATTAAGGTAGAAGTTGAAACCAAAGGAACGCAAGGTTCAGAGGCATTTGAAGCTTTTATTCACAGATATGAGAGCCTGCTTCAGTTAATTTGTTACCTTTGATAAAGGAAAGGTGCCCAAAGAGTCAGTTTTCAGATACGTAAACATATATTTTCATTTCTTAATACCTTTTTCAGAACTTTCAGAAAACGTTGGTCTGTTTTTTATGGAAGTAGAACAACGCAGTAAAACGTTCATAAATTTGGCCCAGAGTATTCCAAGTGTCGACACATTCTGTATGACATATATAATACCAACACCATCTTTCCTATCTTTCAACTCTGAAGGGAGACACAGGCACCACAAAACATGAGAGAAAATCCTGACTGGTTTGGATTATAGGTTTCAGTCCTCATTTGCTGTTTTGATTCATCATGGCCAGCACAAATGTACACAACTCATTAAATACACCGGCCTTCCCAATTTAGACAGCACTGCTGACTTCCTTCAGGAGTTAACATTGCACCAAAGTTATTTGCATGGTGTTGAGCCCTGGCCTCTCTCCTTCAGGCTCAGATGGGCCTTTAGGTACAGCCTTAAAATAGGAAGGAAAGCACTGCCTGTTTCCTGCAGGCACATGTGCAGGGAGAGATGGCTGAAGGCTCCACGTTCTGAGCGAAGGTGCATCCGCTACTCATTCCACAGGATGGCTGGGCTGTTAAACATAACAGCATACAAAAAAAAAAACACCAACAAAACCAATGAAGAACTTCAAGTTCCCTCTTTCCCTCGCCAGCCACACTGCAGCAGTGGCTCCAAGTGCAGTCCCACACTTCTCAAAGCCTAGAGCTGACACAGACTACATGAGAAATTTCAGGGATCTCTCATAGCTTGTGAAAAGGTCCAGGAACAATTTGATGGGGTAAGAAATTCTTCTTTTAAAATATGAGGGCCTGTGGTTTGTACATAGTGATAATGGATTCACGCCTAATTTTTATGTGAGGAGCTAAAATCCATGGAAGACCCAATATATCTGCATGCTGTATATCCCCATTTTCACAGAGAATGAAAGAGTGATGCTAGGAAGATAGTGGGCATACATCACAAAAGATGCACAGTAAATACAACACCAGCTCACCAGTTTTATGCTCCGCTTGAAACTACTGAGTGGGTGCTATCTTCTTTTCCTTACTTAAGGAAACTTACTTAAGGTATACTTACTTAAGGTTTTTTTGGTTTTGGTTTTTTTTTTGTTAGTAATACAAAGTCAGTGTTGGCCTAAAGAATAGGCTAATCCTTATCGTGAATTTCCAATGAACTCCAACACTGATGGGGTGACAAATCCGTTAATGTTAACACAAGGCACATCTGGAGGAGATTTTGTCCACTGCACCTGCTCAAAGCAGGATCAGCTGTAGCAGATTGCTTTGGACCATATACAGTCAGGTTTTGGAAAGCTCCAAGGATAGAGATGCTATTACCTCAGGAAATTAAAAAAAAACACAACCCTCCCTCCCCCCAACAGAAACAAAACCAAAAAAAAAACCAACAACAAAAAAACACACCACAAAACCAAAAATTAATAAAAACCAAAAAAATTTTCATAATATTTAAACACAATTTTCTGTGTTGCACTTTATGCTGCCCATTCCCTCTTATCCCATCTCTAGGTACAACTGAAAAGAGGCTGGCTCTTTACTGGTTTCTTTACTTCTCTCACCAAGTATTGATACACACAACTAAAATCCTCCCCAAGCCTTCTCTCTAGGGTGAAAGTCACAGTTCTCTCAGCTTCTTGTACAGGAGATGACCCCTCAATCATCTCTGGGGCCCTTTTCTGGATTCACTCCAGTATATCCATGTTTTCTTTGCCAAAACTAGTCCACTATTTTGAGAAGCCACTGAGTTGATGCCCTGTTGCCCATAAAGGCAAGCTTACCAACTCCATGTAATACATATGCATTAAATATTGTTTAGAGGCAAAATAAACAGAACAGAAAATGTATCTGGAGAAGCAGAAATTTGCTGGCACTTGCTAAAGTATCACCTTGTTCTTCCAATCCACTCCTGAAATACGAAATTATTTTTGCTATTTTTATTGACTTTAAGTCCCCCCCCCTCTCCTTTTTTTTTTTCTTAAGTAATAAGGCTGGACTTCCTTCCTTTTATACTCCAAGTATGTTGTCCAGGAGGTTGTTATTGCTATGGAAGCTTGTGGGTTTTAAATTTAAATGTACATTTCCGCCACCATATATTGGTGTAGTGGCTTTTCCCTCGCTCAGCTGCTGCAGAACCCCAGCTCAGTCGTTATAAAAGCAAGTTTGAAAGGAATAACAAATCTTTATTATTGAATAAATCTCTGCTACTTTGGCGGTGTTGTTTTGAAATACTTTTTCTATTTAATACTTACGTTTCTTGAGTACATTTAGCTTTTTCTCATTAAATGTTATTTGAACTGCAAGTATTTTTGACAAAAAACTTAAGAGGCGAGACTGTGGACCTGACATGTGCCAGGTTTCTCTATCCATGATACATGCCATGAAAAATTATAAACTCAACACTGTAACCTCAAAAAGATGCTTAAGTACCTTGCTTGATGAAATACTGGCCACAGCCTTAATTAAAAAAAATTATTAACATCAGTGGAACTTTTCTCTCACAAGAGAAATACAGAAATAGCCAGACTACTGTGTTCTGCTTCCTACCCTCCTATTTCTTTTTAAATCTGGTTTGAATAGTTTTTCAACAGATTTGCAGAAAATTTTCCAGTCTAATATGAGAGACTCCACTTCTAGAGTTTAAGTTTCATGCAAGAAAAAAAGATTTCATATAAACTGTCTGAAGTATTCTGCTGTCAGGAGAGTTGACTCCATTTAATACCAGTATCATTAAGGGACTATACTGCAGTTCTAGATTCCTCACAATGCCAACTCTTATATTTTTCCCTTCTCATCAGTGTTTCTGCTGAGCAGCTATACCATAGAATCCACAATAAGATCATTTAAATAAATAAAGACACAAAAAGACACTTCCTCCAAAGAAGACCAGTTTTCTATGAAACACAAGCCTGCTGCTTTAATGTCACCTCCCTAGCCATGATGTTCAACTCCAGTTTCCTATGACTAATCATACGATTATCTTTCCCCCTCGTTTTTTTCCACTTTCTTCATTGTGGCCTCAGTGTTATTGATACCAAACACATCATTAGCACTAGAAAGTTTTTGCATTAAACACCAGAGACCTGGATGATTTTCAACTAGAGATTAACGCTTTGTTTTCATTAAAAAGGCACAGTATCACGTCCAGCCATCCCTTGCAGAATTTCTCCCATTCTCCTCAGCAGGAAATGGGAAACTGGAAGGCTTGCCACGAGCTAGCTCAACTGTATTGAGTGCTGAGAGCAGGAGCTTCTAGCAAAAGCACAATCTGAGCTCAATTTAACAATTCATTGTTATTTTTCACACCACTGCATCCAAAATGGCAAATTCCTCCCCTCCCTCTGTTTTGTTTGTTATTCACTGGGATTGATCCCAGCCTAGGTCTTCCCAGTTATATCATTCTTCCAGCCCAACAAACAGGTCTCTTTCTGCATACCTATTCAGGGACAAAACACCCAGTCATATGATTCTCAGAAAAAAAACAAACACACAATTCAGAGTTTGTCTACTTGGTAATCTCTCTGCCTTGCTGAGCACATCGTACACATTTCAACCTGATAAAATGTCAGGTCATATAGCCAGAAACAAAGCCGAATTGATGGAAATTAAGCTGTCCTCATAATTGGTACTTAGAAATCCCTGTGAATAATCATTTTCAGGAGACTTTGCTGGAAAAATCTGATAATGTGATCAGTGGCTAAATAAATATGAACTGCAAGAAGGTACAGAAAAAAGCTATGCAACTGTGGGCGTGATTATGGTAGAGGACCTTTTGTACAGATGCACTTGGTGATTCTACTTCAGAAGAATGTTGAAAAATTGGAGAGGATTCAGAGTTACATGTATGAATAAAAAAATGGAAAATATGCCTTCAAGTGAGGGACTCCTGGTGCTCAATCTATTAGCTTAATGAATAAAAGGTTAAAGGATAATTTATTAGTCTATAAGTGTCTATTATCAAAGGGAATGAAAATTGATAATTGATGACTCTTCAATCTAGCTGACAAAGGCTTAACAAGATTCAGTGTCTTGAAGTTCAAATTAGACAAATTAAGGTCCAGAACACGCAGCACATTTTATTTTTTTTTTTCTTCACAAGGAAGAAAACTGATTAAAGGTTGCAAGAGATGCTCCATCACCAGAAACTTTTAAATCAAAGTCTTGTCAACAAAGTTGTAAAAGGTGTCTGAAAGTAAGACAAAACTCTTGGACTTCAAGAAAGCTTTCAGAGAAGTTGTTTGAGCAATGTTACACAAGCCATTAGCTCACAAAGGTCCCTTCTATTTGTAAAGTCCTAGTAATTTTTCAACTGCAGAGTTATGGGGACCACATTTTTTTCTTCTCTTAAAATATAGTTCTGTATCAGAGTGCAATAAATGTTTTCAAGACCTCTTTCACCACGAACTAAAATAATAGTGGAGGAACAAAGGCGAAGAGCTGTATTTCCCAAAACAGCACCATCTAAGTGAGTGTGATCCAAATCACTGGAGTTGTTAAACATTTTTATTGAACAGTTACAAATCAGACTAAACTCTAAGGCTAGTTTTAGGCTCCTCTTTAGAACAACTAGCTGGTAAAATCCTTCTGACACTAGTCTCTGCTTTGGCTTAAGAGTTAAGTAGCCATTACATTTCCCTACAGCCTACCTTTCCAAGGAAAACACATTCTCTGTGCACTGCAGTCTTCAACAATGGGATTAAGCATTACTGGCAGACAATATCACTTAAAACGTTAGCTGCATCAACCTCTATGATGGATGAAAGAGCTATTAGTCTGCAGTGACTCTTTCTACAGGAGGACAAAAAAAAGAGCCCTTATGTGCCTCTATTGAAAAAAATACCTAGAAGGCAATATACCTCATCTAGATAGAAAATGTACATGAAAAATGGTTACAACAAGATTATTTACATTCTTTAGTCATTAGGAATAAAGAGGATGCTTACTGACCCATCTTTCTAAACAACAAATTGAAAATCCTCTCTGATAAAATCAGTCTGCATCGTGATTTCCAGTTCTGTCAGATACTCCAGAAAAATGGCGTTCACTTAGCATATCTATCTACCCAGTGACTGATTTGTGGTCTTTGCAATTTAGATATTCAGCCTCTCTTTCAACTCCACCCGTCTATTACATTTGCTACAAATTGTATTAAGTGAGCTTGTGCTCAGGGAGAGCAAAACTGCAGCCTGGAGAGACGGGCAGTCTAGGGAGATTGTGTTTCTCTGCCCAAATATCTAACAAAAGCTGGTTGAACACAGAACTACTCAGCCTGGAACGTGCTGCTGGTGACTTTCACTGCTGCAAGAAGCTTTCAAATCATGCTGGCCTCATTTACTCAATGTCACAGGGGTGCAGGAAAGGTGGAGAAGTTACTCCGTTGACTTGGGCTGAGAACCAGAGTGTACTTAACATGCCCTGGGTTCACAGAGTGCAATTCTGTCATTGCACCTCAGGAAAGGAGACCAAATTTTTGGAGAGCCTTCTACAGTAGAAATAACATAAATATCTATTTTTATACAGGTGAATAAGAACAGGAAGATTTGTGTATCTGCACAGAGACAATTTATGAACTTCACTGAACACAAGACTGACCATTCTTACACTCTTTACCTTAAATGTCACAAAAAACACATTCTATATGATATGCTGTATTCTGCTGGGGCCTCTGCCTGAAAATTCCTGCCCTTTGTTTTCCCTTTTACAGTACAAGCATGTTGCTTGGTTTATAGAGTAAACACCTTAGAAAGACAAAGCCAAGAATCCAATCTATACATTTAGGAAGTACAGCTCCTATGACCAGTGCTAATGTTATTATGTCATCTAAGCCAGCAACAACCTAATTGTAGATAATGTGAAGCAGATCAACTTCTGTAATATTCAATAAGAGGAAAAAAAAAAAAAAAAAAAAAAAAAAAGAAGAGGTTACTATACTCTGAATTTATCCTGAAAAATTTAAGAAGATGTAACACAGAAGAATAAAAGCAGCCTACACGCTTCCAACATTTACAGAGACTCACAGGTCGCTTAGGATATGAGATAGTTTAAGCACATGTGCCACCAGATACCAGCTGACCAACCTGTGGGAATGAATACTGTGAAAAAATATCAGTGTGGAGGAGGGGGGATGAAGAGGGTCATTAGTGCAAGATGCTTGAAACATCAAGATGCAACAAGCAGGACAGAGCTGCTGATGAGAACACTCAGGGGATGCAGTATGAAGATCTCTGGACTGAGAGAAGTGTCGTGGTCAGGGAAGGATAATAAAAAGACTGGAACATACACCATCTGGTATAACAGAAGGGAAGATGGGAAACATCAACAGGGAGTTACACTTGCTAGGGAAAGCCAGACGGTGAAAGCATTGATTAAGATTATTTTGTTGATTAGGTAGTACTTTTTGATTTATGTGCTGGTGGAGGAGAAGCACTTACTATGCAAAGGCTGTGCCACCCAGGCAGCTTAAGTGGGTTCAGGCCCAGGGGGGACTCAAGCTCTTCCCTCATGGAGCTGAAAGGAAGGGTCTTGGAAGCAGGACTCACGGATTTGAGAGGTGGCACATTCCAGTGTGATGGATCTGTGACAGTGACACGATTCAGCTCTTCCTAAATTAGGGAAATGGAATGTAGAGGGAGACCAAGGCACTGGGAGGAGAGAGCTGCAACAAGAGAAATCATCTGGAAAGTAATTAGTTGAGCAAATATTTATATATTTCTATCTCCATATATATTATACACACCTATGTGTGTATATATATATATATTCATATCAATCCAGGGACAAATCAACAAATGATATAAAGCTGGCTGAGCTACACTGAGATGAAATGACACAAATTTCCTTTGCCCAGAGATCTGTGCTGCTCCTGGGACAGAAGGGGTTAGAAATTGAAGTGGGGATACAGATCAATGATTAGAGTTGCTTGTAGCTTTGAAAGTCCTCAATGACAAAGCACAGCAGGGGCAGTGCAAAGGGTATGCAATAATATAGCTAATCGGATAAATTTAGTACCTACCTCACTAAGAGGTGGCACCCTGTGTGGATAGAAAGCCAAGAAATAAGCCAAGGATTTAAAGGAGAGGGCTTGTACAGAACAGTATTATTGGTATCAATCGATCAGTGAGTAAGATCGGAACAACTTAACATCAGCAGCAATCCACAGCCAGTGAATTGGCAGAGAGAAAAGGGCAGTAGGTGAGCAGCAGCAGAGAAAAACATTCAAGTTGCCTGGATTAAGTCACTGAGAGTGTTTTTCGTAACAGTGACTCGAGAGGGATGAGCTGTAGGATTTGCAAAACCCCAGTGGCACAGCTCTGTTCATTTCCCTCACTCTGAAACGGCAGGGAAAAAAATCTGCAATGTCCAAATGCCAGCAAACCCTGGAGAAAAAGCAAGCAAGCATTTTACTGTTGTTTAAGTAAAAAGAAAAAACAAAACACTTTTCATGCTAAGCTCAGAGGGGTTTTTCCCCCCCCGCCCCCAAGACGTAGGACATGTTTTATACTACACCAGAAACACCATTTAAGGAAAATCCTGTTTTCCTGCAGGTGAAGTGTCACAAAGTGAAAAATGGCAAATTCCTGCAGATTTATCCACCAATAAACACACATACACACATTCCTTCACAGCTCGCAAATCTCATCAGCAAATGCAGACCAACCTCCCGTTTGTCTAGATAAGCTGCATACAGGTTAAGTCAGACACAGGTAGGTTAAACAGAGTGCAAGAGGGAGGCAGATCCACTAATACAGCAGTGTGGACAGGTATAAATTCACTTCCCATTCCCTTTGAACTATCTGAATGGGAACAGCCCTAAATATTACAAGTATTACATTTCACTATTCAATAAAGTTGTGCTGAATAGAATTATCACCTTGAAATTACAGGGTAAAACTCCCTATACAAAAACAGATTAAAGACAAATTAGACTGTGGGCCAGGTCACTATGATTGTTAATTAGTGATAATGGAAATACAATTAGCATAATGAGTTCCAATTACTGTATATGGAGAAATATGAGCATACTGCTTTCATAAATCTTGGTTCCAGGAAAAAATAGAATGCATCTGGTTTAACAAAGCATGCCCTTCTCCTTTGCAAAAAGCTTCCTGGTAAATATCTTTTTATGAAGCTAAACCTTTCTTTTGATGGGTTGTGATTTCAAAAAAAAAAAAAAAAAAAAAAAAAAAAAAAGAAAGTGACAGAATGGATTTACCCTGTCTGATAGCTGAACAGTTTTGTATTAGCTTGGCTTCTGTTTTAAGCTTCCTAGAAAATCTTACCATCTGTTTCTTCAATCCTGGGTTAAACAACAAAAGACAAAATCATAGACCATTATATCAAATGCATTTATTGTCTCTGAAATATCTAGGGTTTCCCCCCTTCTCTTTTTCTCCTTCTGATAAGCAGTGAAATTGGAAAGCCAATTATATTCAGATATTTACACAATTCAGAATGCCTTTTCAAAACCTCATGCAAAAAAAAAACCCAAAAACAGTTGATGAAAGACAACAGCTTTACAAATAGTAACAGCAGCATGTCTGATCGTTTCTTCATGAAGAATTCTTTTCTTTATTTCTATAGCAGTTTGACACCTTTGCTGGAGTAGACACAATCAGCCTGGATTTAGCATATCACTCATCGGGAAGTTAAAAAAATGGGGATTAAAGTTATGAATTTACAGCTCCTATAGGTTGGAATGCTAATGGAAATTGAGTCTTAGTAAAGCCCTACAGACCTGTACTCCATGACTCTATTCAAACAAGCTGGTGTTAGCTATACCATTAGATAGCCAGCTACGAATCTATTCACTGTTTCCACGTGTTGAGTGGATTCAGGGGTAATATAGGCAAGGATTCAAGAAGAGGAAAAATTCCAGGCAGATGCGAGGACTCGATGTTAGTGACATCAGGCCCTTTCCCTTAGAACAGATCCTCCAGGTTCCTCCTTCCTATTAGAGGGGGAAGAAGCAAAAAGGTGTGTAAGACCCAAAAGTCATGGATAGGTAAAGTGAACAGTAAACGAATTGCCCAGCGAGTCACTCTGAACCTCTGTGACATTGGGGAGCATTCATTAAGGAAAACTACAAAAAGATGATAATGGGAATGGAGAGTGGAAGGAAAAAGAGGACTGCTTCACAACAATAGGTCTCCTTTGCACCAGCTAAGCTGCAGTGCTGACTGCTTGCATTTTCATTATGTCAACAATGTGACCATTACCCGTAGGTGTAGATGAATTCTTCTTTCACAATAGCCATAATATTTTGCAGCTATTGAGCAGAACCAACTCAAAACATACCTATACTGACAGTCCCATGTGAAAGCACCCCAGTAGCATGTAACTTCAGTATAATCTCAATCCCTTAAAGGTTAATGAAACTTGTATTTTGGCACAGCACAAAAGGAAGAAGAAAGACTGCCTCAGCTCTACAGAGCATGATGAAGATTTGTCCTGGTGATGGGAAGAGAATCTACTTGCTTCACAGACTGAGTATGCTCTGTAGAGATACTTGTAAGTAACGTTTGACTTCTCTGATTTTAGCCCTCTAAAAAATAAAGGCCAAACATTTCAGAATGCCATGCAACCTGGCCCTGAACTTCCCAAGGATACTGATGGCTCATATCAATGTTGTCATCATAGCACTTCTGTGCTTTCAGGTTGCTATTTTGAAGACCTAAGGAAAGTAGGAGCGAGTCAAAAGAACAGGCTGATAGCTAAGGGAAAAGGCCTATGGAAGAAATAATGAGAGAACATATCACTAAAGATTGTATCTTGACACATATGCACAAGAAGGCTGAATTCATTGTGTACAGACAATCACGATTCTCACATTACCTCACTTTACAGCCCTAGCAAAGGCCTTTAAGGTTTGTTGCTCACTTAGTTATATTCATCTGTGAAATGAAGATATCTCAAACAAGATCGTTTTGATAGGCACCGTATCTAAGCACAGTAAGAGGCATTCTCAATGATAACAAAGCTTACAAGATAAGTGGATGAGTCAGACTAAGGGAGAGGAAGACAGAGGCACCAAGACAAAAAGAACACCTCTCCTCTGAGCACACACAAATGCCACATACATTACCTAACCACAAGCCTGGCCCACTGACAGGCAAAACAACCAGGGCAGTAAAAAAAACTCTTGATTGATAGCATCTAAACACAGTCTTCCAGAAAAGAGAAGACACTATTCCACAACTTTATCTGATCAGGCTAAGCCTTTTGTGGAAAGAAAAGGTTCAGAGGGACAACTGACCCTGTGCCAGTTGGAGCTGTCAGGTGGACACCAGCAGAGCTCGCTCATGCCCATGTAAACCCAATGCATCCCCACGTTATTTTGAATTTAAAGCATCATCCTTCAGAGTGCAGGCAAGTATTTCCACAAATGAATGATCTCAATCAGAAAACCAGTCCTGTGGCAAGGGATACATATGGCCATCATTCCCAAGAACAGCTGTCAAGCACTAGCCCTGCCCACTTCCCACTGTGTAACGTCCGTGGTTGCTCAGTCAAGCGAATGACCTTATATGCCCACACTGGTCCAATCTGAACTGAAAATTATTAGCAAAAACTTGTTTTCCTTAAGACTTTGCAGTCTAACAGGGAGAAATAATACACTTGGATGGCAAGTGAGTCTAAACGGCTTTTGTTACAGTTCTTTTGAGTATAAAATCTCTCTACACGGAAATAAAAAAGCTCGTTGGAAAGATGAGTGCTAGACCCCCACCCTCTCTACCCAAAGCATGCTGTTCAATTTAGCATGTGCTTCACTGAATAAATAACACTCCCAGCCATGATGCTCTCCCTCCAATATGCTTAAGTATTGATAGATTGCACAGCTCTATACTAAGTCTTTCTGGAACTTGTGACATTTGCCCAGTGATTTGGTAAATGCACTTGGAATATTTGACCCATGCAGCTGAGATTACGCCTTATTTAGACTGAATGGACAAGATCCTTTGTTGTACCCAAAAAACCTGACAGAAATGGCTAACCTTTTCAGCCAGCTCCTCGGGGTATCTAGCTAAAAGGAAAGCGACACTCCATGATGATTACTGAATCTCAAATCTCTTCTGCATATACACATTTAACTATGTACTCCACAGGAATTTCTGATACTGGCAAGTTGGCAACTGAAGGACCTTCTCCCAGACTGCTTTCTGATTTATGTAGACCTGCCACAGAGTGACTGATACAAGTGAAATAAATCTGTTTAGGACTTAAAAGACATGAAAGTTGTCAGACATTCAAAGTAAGTCTGATTCAGCTATTTCATGTTTTATCTTTCCCTGTGCTGTATCTCTAAAATGAGATTAGCTAGCATGGTCAGGGGGCAGCAGGAGGGATAAATGGGTGCAGGGTTTGGACACTGTCTTCTACCCCTCACCCCAGATTCTCTGCTCCAGCAATATATTTTTCACTATGCTTTGATCTTGGCTGACATTTTCAACTTAGTAACATTCTCCAAGACAATCTCAAGGCTGTAAAATTACATTACTCAATGTTAGAAATACCTCTTAGCAACTGTCCTGCTTTGGGCTTTTGAGATACATTTCTGTATCTCAACAGGGCAATTGTGATGCTATTTCTCAAGCTTAAATAGAAGCCAAGACATTGATGACTTGCCCCATCTTACCAACAACCTGAATGCAGGGAGTCTGCTGCAAACATAACTAAGATATATTCAGTAAACATTTGAGGGATCTCCTACAATGACAGAGGGTGCCCAGGCAGTATCAGTGAGACAGCACAACATTCTGAGAAGTCTTCACAACATTCACCATTTTCCTTTAACTGATTTTTTTCTCTTTTGCACAGATACACATGCATCATCCTCTCAGACCTATCATGAGCCAAGCAAAAAATCAGAAACAACCCATGCTCTCTGACTCAGAGCACTAAAAGACAGCTTTTGCTTTCTTCCATTAAGACATTTGTGGTACCTGGTCTTTTCAAGTAAAGATTATAGTTAAGGGCTCTGAATTACTAATCTCTCTGGGATACTTAATGATTTGGCAAGTAAGTTAACATCTCCTTGATTTTTGAGCTGGCAGTACTGAAGCCTCCTAGGCTATGCTATGGAGAAGGGATGGTGAAGGTGAAGGGGCGGCCAGGAGAGCAGCATGACAGCAGGCTACAACAGTGCCATCCTCAGCTAGTGAGTGTCAAGGTTTCTATCACATCATTAACCTGGGTATAGCAATCATCAGCAATATCCTCCATTTCTAATAATCCATCTGGGCCATAAAAGGTCCATAATGTGGTTGAATTAGCACCACATGTAGAAGACCACTTTCCGGGTTTAGCACATTATATCTCAACCTTCATACTGCCTTTTGACTTGGTGGAGATTTTGTATTCAACAGATCTTATTGGTACCAGGAATTACTAAAGTACTACATATATTAGTTACCATTCCCAGTAAGTTAGCTGCTGCATTAAAATACCACAACTGAAGTCCAAGTGGACCTATACATCCTGCAGCTACATGGGAGATTATGTAAAATGTAAAGGTATTCTCATATTTTACTAGCTAAACTTACTTTGTCCTTCTTCCCCATGAATTACAAATCCATTGCGTGGAAGACTACCTCCCAAAATGAAATAGGGAGCGTGATTCATTCATCTTCCTATACTTTCAAATGCTAGTTCATGGAAAAAAAAAAAAAAACTCTCAAGACTTCTTCAGCGTATTGTTTGAAACCAGTATAATGCTGTACCACTGCAGCATCTATCTGTGTATCTCTGTGCACACTCAATACACTCTGCTACGAAGTTACCTTATAAATCATCTGCCAACAAAACGGACAGTAGAGAAGATATTTTTGAGAGTTAGTGGCCTTGAATATAGCTCCACAAAACTGCCTACAGGTATTGCAAGGATGCTGGCATGAACAAATTCTCTTACAAAGTCTTAGGTCCAAAATAAAAGCTTTCCTTTCTCTTACTTCTTTTCCCTTTATCAAGCTTTGTTTTTCCTGTTCTTTTGTGAGAAGGGGACAGAAACCAAAGGGAAAATCTGCTGCAGCAGCAAGAGTAACAACGCATCTACTTTCTACCCAGAGCAAAGTCCCCTTGGGGTGACAGCAGCACTGCTTTCCATAGGGAAATGTAATTCTCTCCTCCAAGCATCAGAATTTTATCCCATAACTCCTAGGCTTGGCTGCAGCCTTTTTTCTTGAATAACAGAGCATATTATTTACATCACAAGTATTTTTTATGTCTATGGAACAGCCTCTTAATGCTTTGTTTTTCTGATGCTGTGGATGTACATCAAACATCATAATGAAAGAAGCCATCCATGAGGTGCACTGTGCCATAGATAGGCTATGTAAATATTTTTAATGATCTACCAAGTAAGTAACAAATTTAACAGAAATATAATTATCTTTAAATCCTGCACACTGTAAATATTTGATTTTAATCCTTTACATAACCTTATTAAAAATTTCAAGATGGATACATTCTCCCACTGAATCTGACAAACATCTGGTTTACAATAGAGTCACGTGGTGAAATTCCATCCAGAATCATATTTTCTCTTCAGTATGTTTTCTCCCACTATCATTCATAACACAGAACTTCTGTGTTTTGTCTGGGATATAAGACAGTACAATGATATGTTTTTATTAGGAATAATGCACAGTCCTCTCCCTTATACAATTCAAATCCACTATCTGGGGGTAGGTATAGTCAAATATATTGATAGTCTCCCTTGTGGGTTCTGCTGACACTTGGGTTTAATTGTAGTGAACTTTGAATTCCTATCTTAAGGTCAGTTATTAACTATTGATGGATTCTCCTTTTCTCCATTTAATGCTAAAGTATTCATACTAACCAAGACAGATGGGAACACTGAAGAAATTTTTCAAAGCCATCGCTGTATAAGATACCCTTACACTCATCCTATGTGACAAACGGAGAGCCCTTTTCTAAAGGTGGTGATCACTCATGCTCAGCTTAAAAAGGAAAAAACAACATAACACTGTGCTGCTGATCCCTCACCAATTTTTTTTTTTTCTTTCAGTACTATCTTCCTAGAAACAAAAGGTCCTATACACTGCTGTTAGGAGAAAAGGAAATAAAATTTCCTGAGGCACAACCTTGGATATCAACCTTGAAACCAAATGGGGTCAGAATGCAAAGAAGCAACCATGGCACTGTGCACCACCCAGCTGGGCTGAAAAACAACTCTGCTCCTTTGGGCTTCCCAGAAGGAAAAAGAGTGCCCCTCAGAGATTTATAAACACATACATAACAAATGGGAGGCTGAAGTTTAAACTGTTATGAAGCATTCTCTACTCTGCTTCCGAAGTCCTCTGTGATTTAAAGAGCTGACATTTACTGTGTGCAGGTCTATTATTCAGAATGACTGTTTGTGTATAGACAATATTTTAAAATGGCTTGCTGTAGATGAAAAATTCTTATTAAGTCAGAAAAACAGTTTAAATAGGTAACACTCTCCCTGTTTAGGCTGCTAGAAGACTCACTGGCCTGCTGCAGGGAAGGCGTGGGGGCAGTCGAGCCTCACAATGTTGTCTGCCATGTCAGTGAGTGGGGGGACTGTGGGCACAGCCTGGAGGATGCTTGGCCAATACACGTGTGGCACCACCAAGGCTGCTGTCACCTCCTGCCTCCCATCAAGCAACAGGCACAAAAAGGATTGGTGCCACTGTTATGCATAAACCTTCCTCTATTTCATAAGCTTTAGCAAGTGCAGGAGCTAAGAAATGTTTGCCTCCCGTGAAGCCAGCTCACACTGATGTCCTCCATGATCCTTAAAAGTATTTGAGTCAGCAACACTCAGCACCAGCTAGAAGCAAAGCCCTGGGGCTCACCAGCCCAGACAGGGCTTTTCTCTCACCAAGTTAGTAGGCTTCTCTCACCTGGCCTTCTCCAACCTATTGCCTTATGCCACAGTCCTGATGGCAATCAAGCAGGATGTCTGAGGTAACCCCCCTGCACTAAGCCTACTGCTGTGAGGACCAGAAATCTGCCAGGAAGGACTAGACATCCCACCAGCAAAACAAGTGACTAACCAGGAATAAAGAATATGCATAGAATTTTGATTTTGCATTAAAATATTCCTAGCAGACTTACTACCTTGTCTTTGTACAACATACTGGGAGATCTCAATGTATTTCTCAAAGCCTTTGTATTTTTCTTCAGTCAGCTCACCACTTGCACACCATCCAGACCTGAAAGTACCCTCTTTTCTATATGCATTTTGCAGGAATTTTTTACAAGAGAGAAATTCACACAAAACTGAGGAACAATAAAACCAGTGATATCTGACCATACCACTACTGAAAAGACTGGCTACATCTCTCCAGCACACAGATTATTGTACACAAAAGACCCCATTGGGCATGATTCTACTATAATTACATTTGATAATATTAATAATTTGATAATATTGATAATGCTCAGTTCAGAGATTATTTCATATGTAATATATGGATCTGGCTAAATACGGTTCCACTTAGATTTTTCAGAGTGGTATTCATTGATCTGGTAGGCAAAATCATCCTTCTTGAAGTATGTGCACTAAAATACACACTGTTCTTGATGCATTCCATGAAGTATGTATAGATTTAAATAAGGGGTTACAAATAGGGGATTCTGACCCTGAACTTTCTGTTTAGACTTCTGTGATGAGCTTTTTAGAGGCAGCAAGGACTGACATCATCTGTTGATGTGAAGTGCAAGAAAAAGCTATCACACTTCTGGAAAATGGGCACAGGAGAATACAAAACGGACTCAGTGAACACAGACCCAGATTTTGGAAGTAGAAAAATCCCTCTGTGAACAAGCGTTTGACAGCAAGAATGATACAAATACGCAGCAAGTACACTAAGGTACTTGCATGCTTTCCAAGTAGCAGCTCCACCACTTATATTGTTCAGTCATTAGTCTCGTCTCCTACATGTTTTGGCTCAACCCATCCACCATTCCCTTGGCCAAGTCCCTGGCAAGGACCAGGTGTTTTCATAGCTCAAGGACTATTCCCAACAGGAAGCCTCCCATGCAACCCTCTTAATTTTGAAGGCACAAGTGTATAACAATATGCAAGTGGGTAGCTCTGTGCCCAAAAGCCTCAAGGCCACAGAATGGTCCCTGACATGTTTAATTTCCTAATATAGAGATATGCACATAAATATATTATGCTGAAGAAGTTGGTACACCTTGGACTCAACAGGACGACCTATGGGAAAAGCAACAGTATAATAAATTGACTTCTGGCAACCATTTTAATCCTCACTTTTCTTCAATTTCCTGTCACGCAGAAGAAAAGGCCAAATGAAAACCCTAAGCTACCATTTTATAAAGCAACCACAGAAAAATTCTTAACAATTAAAACAGGAAAAAAAAATTACAGCCAAACTGTGACTCCTAATACACTTTTTTGTGACTGGGTTGAAACAACTAATCATCAGCAGCTGATCAAGAAACAATTTAATCTTAGCTAAGGGCTGTGAAAAATCAGCAAAGACAAAAAGTAAAGAAAAGCAGATAAATGTGACAAGATTTATC
The DNA here is from genome assembly GCF_036169615.1 of Heliangelus exortis. Classification (NCBI taxonomy): domain Eukaryota; kingdom Metazoa; phylum Chordata; class Aves; order Apodiformes; family Trochilidae; genus Heliangelus; species Heliangelus exortis. The sequence goes on from NC_092424.1 coordinate 36,662,511, forward strand.
CTTCTGTCCAAGAATTTCAAATTAGGAATGGAAAAATATTTTCTTTCTCCCCTTTATAAATCACACACTTTGATATGCACTATTTTTAAATACTGTCTATGAAATATTAGTACTTCAAAACAGATTTAGTAGGTTTTAGCGGTTTCTACTGAATAGATAATTTATGAGAACTTCTGGCTTCTTTAGTTTTATTAAAAGTGCAGAATATACTATTTGTGCATCAAGAAACAGGGTATTACCCAAGTGTTGGCAGCCATTCCTATAAAACACATAGGTCATAATCATCTGGTTCAGGCATTTTTCCTACTATTTGTGAAGTCTGCACCTTTTTTTTGTTTTTTTTCACCCTGGTTAAGACTGTTTTATTTAAAGCATAATACTGCACATGTAATTTGGACTTTCTTACCTATCTCTTTGAAGGGGATTCTGTTGGAAAAGGAACAAAAATGCACATAATGCAGAGTCCTTCAAGCAAAGATCCTCTGTAAAAACACAACAGTCAGTTTTCATTAAAAACCGGGATGACGAAGAATAGGAAGCAAGGAAGAACCTCTTTGTCTTTCCATCTGCCATGTATGAGATGCAAGCTGCTGCACAAACAGAATCATTTTGTGATGGGTGGCTACTGGGCCATGATGTCTACTATGCATTGCTGAATATCACAGTAAAGTCTTTGCAAGCTTTTTCCCGTCCCCGTTCTGATTTATTCCAATACATGGGCCTGAAGCATGTGACAAGAAAAAGTGACTCACTAAAGTCTTGGTGTAATCTGTGTGAGTCTTTTTCTTTTCATCTTCCCACAAAAGTATGTGAGGTATAACAGAGAAATCTTTCCGCTTTGCTAAGTATTTTTTTAAAGAACCTCAAACTAATATTCTCTTAATTTTTTCCTGGTATGAATGGGACACGTAACAGTCTAATATAGTCAGTCGAAATAGTGCATGTCCATCAAGGGAAATCAGGATCAGGCCTCTGCTTTTTGCAGTGGTGAAGTGAATAGCAAAGCTTCTAATGACTTCATTGGGACTTGGATTAAGCCCTGGCTGGAAACACAGCCATAAAATCATAAATTCACTAAGATGAAATTCAAAGTGAGTATATTTGGTCAAAGAAGGTGAGAACTAGAAATGTGCAGAGAGAAAAAAAGTCCAAACCCAACTGTCTGCAGCTGATAAAAAATGAGCCGGTGTCATGTCGGTAACCCTTTAAAATAATGGTCTAATCATTATTAATTCCTTCGATATTTAATGTAATAACATTAATCACAAGGAACTCATTTGGTATTAATGTGAATGTCAGACATACCTCTCCACATACATACACATCATTTTAGGATTAGCTCTTTGCTATCTAATTCTTTCTGTATCCATCAGAAAGTGCTGATGATAGTTGTTTTGTGACTTTGGCACAGCTGATCACTACTTATATACAGCTGTGCTTTGTGTTTCTGTGCACATTAGACAGCATCACTACCTGGCTGGTCTTCTGGGGTAAGCAATTACATGACCTAGAGGTGGGAGATGGAGCATGGAAGAGAATCCATTAGCACAGGTTGCATGAAACCTCATAATGTTTTTGCTCCTCACTGCCATTTTTTATGGGCTACAAGTGTTGATTACAGTTCTGAACCAGATCCACTGTTTATGTGAGCTGACAGAGGGATGCTGAAGCTGACTGACAGTAACTGAAGATCTGGACAACAAAGAAGTTTTTTTGGTCAGGAGTGACCACTGTCACGGCAGCTTGGTGGTTCATAAAAATCAGATAAATGAAGTCTGAAAGCATCATCCAGATGATGCTTCCTGAGAAGGTACTCTAGGATGCCTACCAGCAGACCCCAAGATTTACAGAAAACATTAGATTCATACTTACTATTCTGGTGGGTATAGAATAAGACAATAATATCAAATAACAGGGTGTGGAGGTGAAGGCTATCATATGGAAGCTAACCAGGGCAAAAGATGATGCACCCAAAATCCATGTAATCAACAGAAATGTCATCAAACCTTCACTATTTCTAATTAACATGCATTTTCAGTTGTATTGAAACATCTAGCATTTTATGCCAGTGTAACTCATACAAATGCCTCATTAGAGCCTTCCTATCCACTACCAATAAATATATCCATTTACTTTCTTTCGTTCATTTCTGAATAGCGTGGCATGCTGTTAGTTAAAATTCATTCTTTTAAAGCACAATATCCATTTAGCTTCTATCCTCTGAACTTTATTCATTCATTATTAACACTGAAAGCCCAAGTGCATGAGAGGAGTTCAGTCCTATTGGCATTTTGGATGAAAGTAATGTCTCGGTATATTAGCAGTACACAGCACTATCATACATAAAATGCTGCCCAGTTCTTCAACAAAGCAGCCGTATCCCAGTGCCTAATAGGATCACTTACTTCAAATGTGACACCACCTTCTTTGAAATATTTGTTTAGATTTCATAAACATATGAAGGTTCTCAAACTCAAACAAAACCTCAGGCCTCCAGCCCAAGCTCTGATTCTAAAGAGCTTTCTGTTCAAAAAATCAGAGCCTGAATCCAAGATTTCTTTTTTTCCTCTGGCGTGCCTTTTTTTTTTTTCTTTTTGGATAAAAATAAATGTCATCTGGTTTTGACTGCAGATAATGAATCATATTAAGAATTTTAAAAGCACTATTCTCTTTTTTGAGACCTAATTTCAGACCTATTAGCACTTTAATATGAAACAGAAGCCCATCATTTCATTAGAAAAAGAATAAGGCCTCTCTTGTACCATATGTTGTTTCTTCCTTTATAAAAAACCCTTTTGAAATCCTAGATTGGGCAGCATCAGAGCAGAATGTAGATCTGGCACAAACACAACATATAGGTGAGCAGACCTAGCATCAGGGAGACTTAACTATTCAAGCAAAATTACAGGTTCCTGGCAAACCCTCCTTCACATTCCTTACGATAATAAATGAGCCAAGTTTAAAAAAATGAACAATTGCAACACAAAAAAAAATCCTGGTGGGGGCGACCCAAAACACATGAAATGCCAGCATGTCATCGCCACAAACTTGCTTATGATTACATCAAGGACTAACAGCTGCTTTTTACAAGTGCTTTTTGGCACATTAGATATTTATTAAATAAGGGAAAGAAAATTATAGCTGTCCCTTTTCAATATTTACATTTAAAAAATAAGAATGCCTTTAAAACACACAGAACATGAATGCAAAAGCTGGTGTGATAGCAGAAAACCTTATTGCACGTAATTAACAGACACATAATGTCTGGTTACTAGTAATTTCCTTCTAGCTGAGTAAGGAAATAATTTAATCATGTTGATCAAATGAATCCCATGAGCCCAGCGTAACATTATGCTTTTTTCCCCCCCCTCTCTAAATCTGCATTAACTGATAAGAGCCTTCTTGGTAAAATCAAGGAACCCAACCATGTTTAGGTATTCTTAATAATACCTAAAATACAGGCATGATTTTAGTAATTGGCTTAATCAAGCATTTCAGTAAAATCTTTTCTAATTCCTTATGCTGACTGCAGAGAAATAACACAAGAAGAGGGAAGAAAGAAATAACTTAGTGCATTCTTTATTTGAAATAGAAGCAAAAAAATTTTTTAAACTGCACATTCCATGTTGCTCTGCTACAAGGAAAATGGTATTTCTATAAAGACATGCAAAAAAAAAAAAAAAAAATGAAGCCCCTAAATACTTGAGTGTTAAGCAGGTAACTGTAAATTACTATTATTCTCTTTCCCTCAAAATATCTCCAGATGCAACTCAAATATGCAAATAGTTTTTTTGGTTTTTTTTTCCCTCTAAACTATCATTTTATTTGATAATACATCATTTGCCTTGTCGTTCCAGGGTATCATAGTAAAGCCTTTTGTGGGATTCTGCTATTGTTCTCTTTGAACTACTTTAAAGAAGCACTGAACTACCTTCTGAGGTATCTCAGGTAGTTTCCTGTAACGAGGTGATATAATTTAACACTTACCATAATACATTTTATCCATCCATTGTTTGCTAAATAATTCCTGCAATAACACTTTTATTCTTTCCATAATTCTTTAGGGTAATGCTGGAGGAATAATATTTTTACTGTGGTGATTGATGTCAGATTCTCCAGCATGAATAGATCCCGGGAACATGGGTTATTGATAAGCTTTAAAAAAAAAAACTGTATGAAAAGAATATCAGGGATCAAAGGGTTAATACCATTTTATGAGGTTGTAAAAATCTACCTCAAGAATCTTGTGTTAGCAATATTCTTTGTGTAAGATGTATGTTATTAAAACAAGTAGCAGCATCTGAATTAAAGTGACAGTATGATGGATGACTAGTGAAGTGGAATCAGAGTCGTTTGCAGCATTTTGGGCTGGATGTGGGAATTCTGCCTCAGAGGTAGGGCGCTTGGCAGACGCATTGATTCCGGGCTGACGCATGTTCATAAATATGCCCCTAGAGAGGTGTGGCCTAGCAGAATTTACAAAATTATGTTCATGAATTATTTAACATTTATTTATGGATGCTATATTTAAACAGCATTTGCAGTGGCGAATGGACCATAGCATACAGAGTGATCTTCAGATAATGCAAATTCTGCACAAGACGGAGACAGTTTGCATACTTCACAGAGAGGCTAAGTCTAGCAGAACTAGGTAAGTGATATGTCAGTGTTGTGGCTTTATACATCACAGTCTGCTGCACCCCAGAGAGACTGACAATTCCAGGAAATACCTGACAAGTTGGCAGTTATGACCTCTGCAAAAGAGATCTCCTCAGACAGAGATACCACGGTGCTGGTGGAGACTCCTCCTCTAATAAACAGACTCCAAACTTGCTTCTGCAACCACTGTGCCTGAGAGTCCACTCACAGAACAAGCAGTGGGCAAGCTGTCCTCAGCTGCTGTATGGCCCTGCTGCTCTTGGTATCTGACAGCCTGGTACTAACGCTGCAACACTGGAGGTGCAAATTTAAGCAAAACTAGAGGTGCAGCTGACATGCAAAAGTTAGGCTGCACAGGAAAATCCCAGCGTCTTGTGTCGTGCATGTACATAACCCCCAACCCTTTATTATGTGATCAAGTGCCCGCTCAGTTAATACCACAGATTATTCTCTGCTGGATACACACAAGCTCCTCAGCTCACATGGAAAGCACAAGATGAATCCATACTTCACAGAAGTGAGACAAAGCTACGGCAAAAATTAAAGATGAACTGTCATGAAATAAAACAGAATTTGAAAGCAATCCATATATCTCACTCTGGAAGGAATTACCCTCGAAGAAAACAAACTCTTTAATATAGCAGGTGCACTGCAAGTTTACTCTTTACCCTCTATTTACACTCTATTTTACTATTGTGTTATGTCATTTCTTGATTTTCTAAAGATATATTTTTACTTTTAATTTTCAGTGTTGGGAATATGAACAACACTGTCATTGAGAACATCCTGTTTTGTTTTGTTTTTTTCCTTTCTTTCTAATCCTAAATTTACAATACCAGATTCCTGCGGAGAGCAAGGAGAGGTATCCTCTTCTTCCAGAGAGCTATTTCTTAGGGAATAATGGTACATATCAAAGCTGAGTGTACTGGCCCATGTATAAAGCAAGCACCCTCTTCCTTTACACTGTTCTTTTTTTTTGTTGCTCCAGCATAAGTAGCTTCCCATGCTCCCACATTCTATCCACGCAGACAAAAAAGCTCAGGGCAGATGGAAGCTCAGGCAGTTTACTGCCACAACTACCTGTGCAAATCCAGCAGCATGGCTGACACCACTGTCTTGTTCCATGCAACTCTAGGCACTTGAACGTTCCACTAGGAGGGCTGGGAATAGGGAGATTTCTTTGGAAAACTTTCTTCACTGGAATTTTCCTGAAATAAACTCCCTAGGAATACTCTACTTTTCCCTACTTAACTTTGGAACTTAAGGCCTTAGGAAGCTCATCCTGTCCATGAAATACTCTGAAAAGGGATCATCTCTATCCAGCCATTCAATATAAGTTCTCAGAGTCTGCAATTTCTCAACCTCCTGAGTCTTTGAGAGTCCAGACTGTCAGGACATGCTCCTCATTGTTAAACAACTACACTTGCTGCAGCCTAATCCCACTACTTCTTTTATGTCAAGGGGGCACAAAGGAAAAAATTACTCATTTTCTCTGTGCAGCCTGTTGTCATGTATCTGAACCCTGTGATCATGCCTGCTGAGGCTTTTCCACTCTAAACAACCCTAACATGTGCCATGTCTCCTCCAAGACTACATTTGGCAAACCTCTAAATAGCCTCCTTATTTCCTTTGCAGCTTCTCCCACCAGGGCATATATTCTCCTTAACACACCCCAAAGTGAGCACAACACCACAGCACCCCAAATCCCACCAAAGTCTTTCACCACCTGAACATGCATGCCAGCCCCCCTGCCCTCAACATGACTGTTTTTTCCCCCAAAGCAGGTTTGCATTCAGCTACCAATTTGCTGAAGTCCTCTCCAACACCTTCTTGTAAAAAACAGGCATTTCCTGAATTGTGTTTATTGGAGTATCCATTTCCACCTGTGCTCAGAACTTGGCTTTTGCTTCCACTTCAAGCTGTTTCTCCTATTTGTCAAGATTACTTTGAAACCTAATCCTGTCCAATAACCTACCTGCAGACGCTCCCAGCTTGGTGTCATTTACAAATTTAATATGCTTAATATCAATTTCATTTTCCAAATCTTTAATCCAAATGTGGAGAGAGTCCTAGAGAGAACCCACTCAGTACATCCTTTCAGGTTGACAGTGGTAGCTAGCCTGAATGGTGATTTTTCTAACTCGCTTTGCACCCACATGAAAATGGTTTTCCTTAAACTAGATTGCTTATGGGAATTGTTCACAGTACTTTTTTAAAATCTGTCTCTTAAATTTCAGGATAAAGGTTGACCAAAAATTGGATTTGTTGAGCTAATGGGTATCTGGTACAACTTTTCCAAGAAGAAATGGAAGAGTAAAAGAAAATGAAAACTAAGAAAATCAGCATTATATTCACCACTAGCCTCTGGTTTACATCCAGTCTAGATGAAGTCCATGAGCTTCAGACTTATGGTTTCAAGTTAGGGAAGAGATAGGCTACCCTTTGAAACAATGAAAATTCAGGTTTCTCTATAGAAAGACATTCCCTTCATTCTTGTCATCATTACTAGCATCATCTTTTGCTCATCCCCAGAGGAAGCAAAGGAACACAATGCACAGCCACTCTCTGAGGGACACTGAGTACCCTCCAAAGGCACAGTTGCAATGGCATCGTGTTGCCTTCATGGATGGGGATTAAAGATGAACAGCAACAAAACCACCATGAGAAGGCAGCCACACATCCACTCCCTGCCCATAAGTGAATGGTTTCCAGTGGAAGGACGTGGCCTCCCCTGTTCTGACGGGAAGAATAACTTGACTAAGCATCCACCCAAAAACTTTGCACACCTGATATGAAATAGGGAAATATTTCTCCCCTTAAAGGCAAATTTCAGACAACACTGCTGCATAAAGAATGTGTTTCTGTTGAGGATTACACCACAATTTCCTCCAATTACCTTACTTTGGGAATTGATTTTTCAAATGCGAACAACTTCCCCACCAGAGACCTTGGAAACAGTACAAATTTTCACTCTGTTCCATTAAGGTTTTATTTTAATACCATATAGCTTTTCAACTGCCAAACATGGTGTTAAAATAAAATGAAAATGAAGCAAACAGTATTCTGCATTTAACTTTCCTATGTCAACATGAAGGACTCATCAGCCATAATCTTGCTACTTTCACTAATTGGACACTATCAAATAGCACTTTTGGCAGCAAGGACAAATGTAAAATTTGAGTTTGGGCTTTAGGTTTTCAAATTTTGGTTAGAGTGTATTAATTTACGATTTCATTACTTTAAACAAGACCAACTGCTGGCTCTTTTCTGTACATCAATTTATTTAATTTAGTAAAACATTCTTCAGTTCTCTGGTGATCCTGTTCTGACAGACAGCTCCAATTCTCAACTTTCCCAAAGTTTAGGGATGTCTCAGTACGGCCAACCCAACCTTGGAACATTTTCCAGAAGTTATTAAAGGCAATCTATTTTGATTTTCTAGCATATTTTTGCTCTGCTGCATCCCATTCTCATCTGGAAGCAACTCCTGTCTCTTTTCTAATTGATGAGGTGAACTGGTATGAATGAGCTTATGATTTCTGCTCCTTGCTTGAGTGGCAGAGAAGTAAATGGAAAAATTGTCTCAAAAGTTTAAATGAAGGATTTGGCTTTCACAATAGTTAAATTACTAGCACTCAGTGGATTTCTCTTAAATGTTGCATGCAGAAGAAATAAACCATGAATGACTGAACTAGTAGGATTTTTCTTATCAGATAAATCATCACTTGCTCAGGTTCTCTGAATTTCCTTCTTTTGCAGGGTTTGGATTTTTTTTTCCCAATTTTTAGTTTACAGACAACAAGAAATGCCTTTGAGCCAGAATATCAAGACCTGATTTGAAAGTAGTATTTCAAATGCCTCTCTCTCTAAGACCTGAGACTTTCTGCAATGGCTGGAGAGGTTCCTTCTGTTTCCAGGTGTTTCACCCACCAAGTGCAGTCTCTTTGATAGACTACAAACACTTCTCAAGGAATTCAGAGAAATTATCTTGATTTTAAACACTGCATGCTTTAGAAATGGATGTTAAACTTGAAACTTTGATTTTTAGTCCTTTTTACAAGTAGTTGCTATATTACTGTTCAATTAATATTTGTCCTTCTGAAGAAAGGTGGAAAATTTTCAGTAAAATAAACTCAGCAAACTTAGAGCAGAATTCTGTTCAGTTTAATTACTGAAAGGAAAAGGGAAACAGAAATCCTCTTAGATGCTGATGGTGGGTGAATTTTGACCATTTAAACCATGAAGGTTTAGAAGGTTTTCATAAGCACTGAAATATTAATAACTAATACAAGCCCTGATATCTCAAGTCAAGAAGTACTGATGTGCTTTTTAAACTATCAGACAAATCTGTAGTCCCTTGCTTCTCTGCAGACAGAACCATGAAATTATTTTACACATCCCTGGTGCAGCTTTGGCCCTATATAATTTTTGCACTTTTCTGATGTAAGTCTAGGCTTCTGAAAGTAAGGACACTAAGCCAAGTCTCCTCTTTTATTTGGAGGCCCAGGGAAAACTCAATGAGTCTTGAAAAGCAAACCAGGCTTCACCTTTAAGACAACATGATTCACTGTTGAACTGCAGCATTGACAACACAACAACTTCTGCTGATGACACTGAAGACTCTAGGCACATACACACACTGAAATGTTCTCAGTCTTTTTTCACCTGAATTTTGTAGTAAAATATTTGGTGCCAGCTTCATTTGTATCACAGAGGAACTCAGTAAGTACAAGACACTGGGTCACAAAGAAACTGGGTGAAGATGACTGCATTTGAGGCCCTGATGCCTCTGGGGAGAAACAGGAAGAGGAGGAAAAGCCATTCAGTCTCTAAACTTCTCTGTTTTTTATGACTCCAGAAAGACTGGGCTGCTGCATCTTTCAGCTAAGAGCTATTGGGAGCTACATCGTGCATTAGGGATATAAACTAAAGCTCATAATAAGTGACATAGGTGCACTACAGGTAATAGAAACATCCTGCTTGAATTCCAGGGATTTTGAGCCAGGTGTTACAAAAGAAAGCCCAGCCCCAGTGCAATCGGTGGCGAAATACCTGTCAACGTCACAGAAACCATGAACTCACTCAATATGTGTTATTTTTTCACTTTTCCATCGTTCTCTGCCTGGTTCATTTATCACTTTATTTATTCTGTTGGATTTATTGTCCTCTGACCCTTCACTGTGCTTAGAGTCACAGTTTCTGTTACACAGAATCCAAACTCAATAATGGTCAAGGCGGAGGTGAACTTTTGAACTCACAAGGGTCGAATAGGTTCTAAATTAAACAGAAACAAGAAAACAGTTCAGTTCAAGTTATTATTATCTTCCTCCATTCACCACTTCTGATTTTATTCTCTGGGCAATTACACGTGCAGATTTAACCATGTGCAAAAACATTTACCAGGATGGGATTGGAGCCATAGTCTGTAAACATATATGTAATTGCCATTGACATCGAGTTTGCACTGAAAGGCCTTTCAACAAGTTTGTTAAAAAAACCCCGAAACACAACAACCCACCAAACTTCAGAATTTGGGCCTTTGGCAACAAACTCAAGCTGCTACTGTAGAGTCACAAAATACTTCCTGTAGTAAAGTAAGTACAGTTCCAGCAGAGAGAGGTGAATCTGATACTGTGGCATGTTTTTGGATTTCATCACTGGTCATGAGCATTTCGGATATTGTTTAAAAAAAAAACAAACAAAAAAACATCCCTAGTCCTTTTGCTACACAGCAATGAAGGCACACAGAGCACTGCCATTTTTTTAAATCATTCAGTTCTGAAGCTGGGCTCTTGGCTGCCTCCTCTCCCAGAGGTTTGGTCTGAGACAGGAAAGGTCACTGGTGCTGGAGCAGCAAAGGGACCAGCATGGTGAGAGAGAAAGTCACAGCTCAGGGGTAGAAAGGAGAATTTATAGGTCCTCTCACTGGCTGCTGACTGCAGAGAGTCACTCAGAGTGGCTGCTGGGGCAGAATAGAACACGGGGTTTGTCTGCTGTGTCCTGGCCACCCCAGTGCTGCAGACTGCACAATGTATCTGGGGACAGAAAAGTCACTCTTAATCAAGTCTATATTATGACTGCTGACTGCTTTACCTTTCTCTCTCTCACCACAAGCTTTCAGGTGGGGTTAAGCTGCTCTTGCATGCACAGAGACGGGAAAACCCACTGTGTCCTCTCTCCTTCTGGCCCCTGCTCCCAGCCAGGGCCACCAGCCTGGGGCCGATGGGCTGTGGAAGGGGAACAGGGGCCTCAAAATGGCAGACAGAGCAATTCCTCACAGTGTGACAATGAGCCTTCCCAAAATGCAGCCCCCCCAGATCCCAAAAGACAAATGTTCTCAGCAGTTCTGCCAGTGTTTTCAGAGGATGTGTGAGATGGAAAGAGACAAGTCACACCGGTAGGGAAGGAGGGTTTGCAAAACCCCCATGCAAAGAATTAAGCCTCTGTTGGGGGATTGCTGCACCTGAGAGCAATCCAGGGCTGAGTCATCCCCATGCAAGGTTACCAGTGCTGACAGCAAGCTGGAGAAGGTTGGTGAGCTGTGGAGACATAGCAAAGAGGATCCACAGGGAAAAGAACAGAAGTTCAGTGTTTGCAGAGTCTTTCTCTGCACCAAGGACAGAGATGTTTGCCAATGACTGCTGCCCAGAACAAGTCCCAACTTCTGCTGAGAATTTTAGGTGCCCCGTTTGTTACTAATGTTGGTGCAAGTCCAGTTAAAATTAATATCACTCATTCTGTTGTGAATTTTCTGACTTGCTCTGCACATGGAAGCCAAGCTCTATGGACTGCATGAGAAAGGCAGGACTTTCCTTCTTCAGGATGAAATGAAGTCTCCATACTTGAAAATCTCATAATACCTTGCATTAGGGATATAAGAAAACCCCTTATATTATCCACCAACACCTTGGATCTTTGTCAATCTTGATTCACTATTTCTCTCATGTCTCTGACATTTACAGTGATGCTCAGTGATGATTTGGCCCAGCTTGTCTGGAATCCTCATAATGAACATAAATTTTTAAGCTCACCTTGTCATCTGACTGTGACAATATCATCACTTCAACTTTTTTTCTCTGATTTCATCAGTTAAAATGTACAGAACGGGAGCCCTCCATTTGCTTAAAAACATAGAAAGGAATTTCAGTCATCCTGACAGTTTAAAGAAATGACACCCAAGCATTACCAAAAAGCTGCTTGCAGCAAAGGGAAATGAACAGGATGGCTGTACAGGCAAACAGGAGCACTGAAACTGTACATCTAAAGCCTCCTGTGTCCTTATCCGAAGTGCAAACTTTGCTGTCATCTATAAATCAAGCAGTTTATGAGGCTGCAATATTTACACTCTAATTAAAAAATCATAAAGCCAGACCCCTTCAGTTTGTAAAAAGAAGAACTCAGGATCTGCTACTGAAATGTGGCGTTAATCAGTAACTCCTAATGATCTGCTCCACAGCCTTAGAGGTTACATGCTTATTCAGCTACACATAACAAACAAGATAATGAGAAAAAGTGGGAGAAGTGAAAGGGATACATTACAGCAAATTCAGGTCTTTGCTACCACCAGGACCTATTCCTGACCCTTCCAATCCTCATGTCATATTTTGTTTTCTCATTTCCAAAAGACAACAGATTTAGAACATAAAGCTTTGATAACATATTACACATAGAATGATTCTGAGATGTCTTCCATGTGTGAAACTCCTCCAGTAGACAAATATAGCCCTAGAGAAACACCTGCTTTTACCTTTATATGGCCAGAACTCCAGTCCCCTGCACATTAATGAAAAATGAGCCTTAAGAGCCAGTGTTTCCATGTGAGTTTCTCTGAATTCATTAGGGAAACAACTGATTTCCGAATCTGCCATTTTCTGCTTATGCAGTCAAAAAGAAAAAAAAAAAAAAAAGGTTCTCTAGTAAAGGTTTGAGAAATCCAAGCACTGTGCAATATTGGAAATAAAAATTAGGAAACAATATGTCACTGTAATTAGTGCTCCTAATTCTACAGTCATATAGCATGTATCATTTAAAGCTTCCCATGAAAAAATAAGATGGGATTTAGCACTCCCCCCTTCACTCTAAACCAGCCCCTCTCCCTGCCATGGACAGAGCTGCAGTCAGGTCTCACAAAGCTTTGCTCCCTTCCAAACCCAACAACCAGCAGATAACAGCTGGGAAAGGCAGCCCCTGCCCTGGAGACAGGCTCCTTCATGCACAACATGATGGAGTCCACACCATAACCTTACCTAAACTTCTCATCTTGCATCCACAGTTTTGAGCTCTCACTAGTTCGGGGTGAAAAAGACAGAAGGCAGAGATTTTACTCCCTGGTACAGGCTGGGGAAAAAAAAGCAACATCTGCAATCTATCGGTCACACCAAGATTTTAATTCTTTACTTTCCTTCTTTTCCTTTTTTTTTCCCCCCTCTTTAAGTTGACCGTGGGTACAAAACTGCAGGTGAAAAATTACAGACTTTATTTTTCAAATTCCTCCTTTTTATTCTTCTTCTCTAGTCTTTTGACAGTCTTAAAAGAATCAAGGAGTAGTTGTTTTAGGTGAATATGAGTTGGCTTATTTCTGTCACCAGTTATGTGATGCTATCCAGAATGTATCATTAAAGAGACTCAACTAAATTACATTTTTGACTCAGTTATTCCCAGCTCATATATTTTTGTCAGTATTTCAGACCGATAAGAATTAATGAGAGTCAAAAGTACATATTTATGTGACCACAGACACTTAAAAACAGTAATGATTTATCCTGGCTAATAGTGCAAATTAACAAAAAAAGCATGCAAAAAAATTAGAACCATTTTATATATTTTTTTCTTTTCAAGCAACTTCTGCAGAGGTAACATGGTGCTGTAGCAAGAAATCTAAGAGCACACAGGAGGCAGGACTAACTCCAACAGACTTGGTCTTCAAAACCAAAGGAGAAAGATCTTTTATCAAGAACCTCAGAGCTACTACAGTGAGCTTGATGACAGCAATGCCTG